>NC_134356.1:666334783-666634783 GCF_048569485.1 Anomaloglossus baeobatrachus | reverse complement strand
TTTTAATGGAGCGAGTTGTACTTTTGACTTACGCCATTCATTCTACCACACAGTGAGTTAGAAAATGGGGGGGAAAAAAATCACCATTTTCTGAGAGCCGTAACATCTTTAATTCTCAGGATCTGCGGCTGTGTGAGGTTTGTGTTTTTTGTACTCAGAGCTGACTTTTTTACTGATATCATTTTTTGGGAATATATAATGTTTAGGTTGTCTCTTATTGCATTTTAATGCAATGTTGTTAAAAAAAGTAATTAACGGATTAATTTATGTAATATTTAGATAGATAAGATGTTTATGAATGCAGCAATACCAAATATGTGTATTATGATTATTATTATTATTATTATTATTATTATTATTATTATTATTATTATTATGTTATTATTATTATTAATATATTTAATATTTTTTTCACTTTTAACTGTATTTAGTAGTCTCTTTAGAAGACAGGAAGTTGCGAAAGTCTGATCACTTTTATTGTACATAGCAGTGCATCAGCATTGCTATGTATAGCAGAAATCACGATTTTCTATGAATGCCAGCCACAGGCCAGCATTCACAGGAGAATTTTAATGACAAAGAGAGGGGTCATCAGAAGACCCTGGATATCATGAAAACACATTGCCCCTCCCCACGATTAAGTCACGGGTGCACCAATGGCGACATGAAGATGCACTCACCTGCCAGCACATGCTAAATGTCAATGTCAGAGATTGATAGAGGCATTTAACAGGTTCACTGCCTACATGCTACCTGCAGCTGTTAGAGGCACATAATGGCTGATTACATTAGCGGTCATGTGAGGGGAAAGATGAAGGTTCGCCGTGCAAGACCGCATCGAAGGCAGAGACATGACAAATGACATTCATGTACATCATAAGACATGAAGGGGATAAAGAAAATGTAAAGTACAGACAGGGACATATTGACTGTCATATTGATTGAAATGATACCTTAAGTCATGAAATCTGTATTGTACATTTTCTTTAATCTCTGTTTGAAGTTTTCTTCTCTTCGTACCTTCATGCACCAGACCGGCCTGTAGGGAGGTCCTGTGGGCAGGGTCTTTAGCTCTTGTTCGGACCCTCCGCTGCCTCTTGGTGTCATTTCTTCAGCCTTCAGGTGCAGTCCTGGCTGCAGGTGGCGCTTATGCAGATCGATCTCATGGTGGATGTTAGGAATATGGTGCCACCGGTGCATGTGCCATGAGATAAATCTGCACAAGTGCCACCCACAACTTCAAACACAGGTTAAAGAAAATCTACTAAATGGATTTCTTCACTTCGGGTATGCCTTCAATCAGCATCCGGTTATAAGGGTTTAGCACTCAGGAATAGAGTTGTCTTGCTCACAAGGATTGGGTAATACCAATCAACTAAAACAACCTTCAGCACTGAACATGAGATACTTGGAGTGTGAAATCAGGAAATTTTATAATTTCGGTATAAGAGGATGACAGACAGTATCCCAAAGTTTTGGCAAATGGCTGTGTCATGCCTATTGATTGATTCTGATTGAGTTAAGTCAGGTGGGAGGCATCTGTTCGGTCGTGACTCATTCTGGGACTCTTGTCGCTTTGTTATGGAGTGGACTCCTCCGGGACACTGCCAGTTCCTTGTTACGTCGCCCCCGGAGTCTGCTCCAGCGACTTCTGCTCCGATCGCCATGCGACGCCGTGTTCCTGCCGTGGATGGTGCTTGGGAGAGGAGTCGATGCCAGCTGCACCGGCGGTGGGTGCAGGCTCCGATCATCCACTGGGCTGGGTTATCTTGGGATCTGCAGTACCACTGGATGACTGTGGGTGGCGTGTGTCTTCCAGCTGAAGTTGCCAGCGTTCAGCTACAGCCAATGGGAAGACACCACACTCTTCTTAGTTCCCCTCCTGTCTGCTGACCTCTGCCAGAGATAGTTCTGATTTCCTGGCTCCTGGTCCACCCTATTCTGTTTTGTGATTCCTGTGTGCTGACTTCTGCGTGTTCTCTGACTACCCTCCTGCCTGCTGTTTTTGTACTTCGCTGCCCGATCCGGATTTGACCTCTGCTACGTTTTCTGATTACGTCCTTGCCTGCCGATTCCGTCCCTGTTCTGCTATTCCTGGTTTGACCCTGCCTGACGACTACTCTCATCGGACTGCAGTCTTCCACAGGTAGTGATCTCCAGGGCCCTGTGTAATTCCAAATCCCTGTATAGAGGTTAAAGGGTTTCAGGGTTCTGGGGGTCCTGCAGGGTGAGTGGCTTCCCTCTAGTCTGTCCATTACACCCCACCTGAGTCTGTTGACCCAGGCAGGCGTTACATTTCTACTCTGCTGCATGCGCACTGGTTCCAGTAAGTTAAGTCTGATCTGTATTGCTACCCAGCTTACATCTCCCTGACCTTCGTCTCCCCCCCCATACTGTCTGTCCACCCTGTATACCTGTCCCTGGTCCAGTCCTGTGTTTCTGCCTCCACCCCCACCTTTGTACGTATGTGTTCTCCCGGCCTCTGACTTCAGTAACGTCCCCTGACTTCGGCTCTGCTCCTCCTTGGCTCTTAATATGACTTCTCGGCTTCTGACCCTCTTGCTTCTATTTAACTTCGACTTTCTCACTCCCCTGTATTGATGTGACATCCCGGTTTGACTCTGGCTTTTCTGACTACTCTTAAGCGGGCTTTACACGCTACGATTTCGCTACAGCGATCTCGTTGGGGGTCACGGATTTTGTGACGCACATCCGGCCGCTGTAGCGATCTCATTGTGTGTGACTTCTTGGAGCGATTTTGGATCGTTGCAAAAACGTCCAAAATCGCTCCTCGCTGGCATGGGGGGTCCGCTGCCAGTTATCGCTGCAGTCGCTGGGGCGAAGTTGATCCTTGTCCCTGCGGCAGCACACATCGCTACGTGTGACGCCGCAGGCACGAGGATCATCTCCTTACCTGCCTCCGGCCACAATGCGGAAGGAAGGAGGTGGGCAGAATGTTACGTCCCACTCATCTCCGCCCCTCCGCTTTCATTGGGCGGCCGCTTAGTGACGTCGCTGTGATGCCGAACGGACCGCCCCCTTAGAAAGGAGGTGGTTTGCTGGTCACAGCGACGTCGAAGGGCAGGTAAGTACGTGTGATGGGGGTGCGCGATTTTGTGCGCGACAGGCAGCGATATGCCCGTCGCGCACAAACGATGGGGGCGGATCGCATGCTAGCAATATCGGGCCGGATATCGCAGCGTGTAAAGCCACCCTTAAGGCCCCTTCACACGCTACGATATATCTAACGATATGTTGGCGGGGTCACGGAATTTGTGACGCACATCCGGCATCATTAGAGATGTCGTAGCGTGTAACATCTCCGAACGACTGTTAACAAGCAAAAATACTCACCTTATCGTTGCTCGTTGACACGTTGTTCATTTTCATAATGTTGTTTCTCCTTCTGTGCGCCGGTTGTTCATCGTTCCCGAGGCAGCACACATCACTACATGTGACACCCCGGGAACGACGAACACAGCTTACCTGCAGCCGCCGGCAATGCGGAAGGAAGGAGGTGGGCCGGATGTTACGTCCTGCTCATCTCCGCCCCTCCGCTTCTATTGGGCAGTCACTGTGTGACGTCACAGCTGTGACGTCGAACATCCCTCCCCCTTCAGGAAGAGGATGTTCGCCGCTCACAGCGACGTCATTAGGGAGGTAAGTACATGTTACGGGGATTAACGACATTGTGCGCCATGGGCAACAAATTGCCCATGCCGCACAAACGACGGGGGCGGGTTCGATCGCTCATGCGATCGCACGACATATCGTACTATGTGAAGCTGCCTTTACTCTGGTGCTCTACCAACCTCTAGTGGGCTTTTGTATTACTGCACCTTGGAGTTCATTCTCCACTGAGTTCCTGCACCGTCTAGTGGAAGCTTGACAGGTTGCCTTTCTCCAAGGTACCAGCAAGGTGACCCAAAAAGAGCAATTACCGAAGAGTCTTCTCCTTGAAAAATATATGATTTTGACCACCAGAAAAAGACCCAAGATGAAGACTCTGTAGGACACTTATGAAACTAATCTAACAAATACAGTCTTATCAATTTTGGGTGGTAGAGGGAATCCATAGCAACTAGTCTCTCAGATGCTCAGTGAGACTTAAACCATTCTTTACTTAAATTTTATCCAGGTGAAGAACCTTGATATGAGAAATAGTATGTAAGAACGTCTTATGAGCATGATGTGTTTTATTTTGCAGGTGATGATGATGATGAATATATCCCAGATGCCGATATTGTTTCGAGAACAGAGTTTCCAGAGTCATGGTTCTGGAAATTAGAACAGATGACAGAAAAACCTGATAATAATGGGTAATTTTTCTGTAAACTTCTCTATAGTTGCTGTCACTTAAGAGTCAGAGGATGAGAACAATCTGAGGTGGGCTCCTCTCTCCAAGGACCATGTAGCCACTGAATGGGCTACCTCTTTGGTAGACAGGCCCTTGGAAGACATTTTCTTTTCTAGCTAGAATCAGCAATTCTTATGTCTTTAATCCCTTTTCCATTCACCGCCCGGCGATTTTCCATTTTTGCACTTTTCTTTTTTCTCCTCCCCTTTTTCCAAGAGCTATAACCTTTTTTATTTTTCTGTGACTATAGCTGTAGGAGGGCTTATTTTTGTAATATAAATTGTAAATTTGAATGACATTATTCATTTTGCCATAGAGTACTGAAAAGTGGGGGGAAAAATCCAAAAACGGGGAAATTGCAAAAAAAAAAAAAAAAGTTCTATTCCATAATTGTTTTTTGGGTTGTAAACGAAAAATTCCCCTTTTGGTGCCATTTTCCAAGATCCGTAAAATTTAAATTTTTTATGATATGGGGCTATGGGATCACTTATATTTTACAGCCTGAGGTGACATTTTTACTTATACCACTTTTGGGTGGATGGAATGTTTTGATCCCTCTTATTGTATTTTATTGCAATGTTGTGAGGCCAAAAGTATGTAATTTTTTTTCCATTATGCTGTTTACCGATCGGATTAATTTATTTTATATTTTATTAGATTTTTTGTTTCCTAATGTTTTATTTTCAATTTGGCAAAAGGGTTCTTGTTTTGAACTTGTGTTTTTTTAGTTTTTCCATATGTTAAAACTTTTTTTAAAAAACTTTATCATATTTTCTAGTCTATTTTGGGGACTCAAAGCTGCAATCATCTGATTACTTCCACTATGCAATGTGCAGGGCATCAGCATCAGCACTGCTCTGTATATCAGGAATCATAATCTCCTGTAAATGGCGACTCACAGCTAGTGTTCACAGGGATAATATCATGATAGAGACAGTGGTCATTAGCTGACCCCTGGCTGTCATGAAAATTGATTGGTGCCCCGTGATGATGTCACAGGAGCGCTGATGGGAGTGGAGAATTCGCACTCCTCACTGCCACACGATAAATCCCGCTATCACAGATTGACAGCAGGATTTCACTGGTTAACAGCAGTTAGGGGATCTTCAATCCACCCTTGGCTGCTAGGGGTACACCAACTACAAAAGCATATCCAGTGGCACTCAATAATGTAAGGATACATTAGCATTGCATTACTGCTATAAGAATATTAAAAAAAGGAGAAAAATACATAGCGAATGTGAAAAAAATTGTAAAAAGACATAGGTATTGCATTACTGCTTTAAAAATATTAACAAAAAGAGATTTTAGCTTGTGTATTGGCCAATCCATGTGAGCCCGATAACCTCGACAAGGTGATCTTAATATATCGGGAACCTAACAGTAACTGCCTCTATGTGCGATTAAAAATCTGGGTCCATGGCTAAATAAGATGGTGGACACATCCTAGCTATGGGGTGGAGTGCTAGGTCAGAAGAAATGGACTACAACTATATCAGAAAACTGCCCAACAACCTCCACTAGATCATCCCACACTTGCAGAAAAGATATCGTGCAAGCCCACATTAAAGAAAGGAATGACATACCAGTATGTTATAGGTCGTGAAGGGGTTAATACATTTTTTTTTTTTTATGGATTAATGCATGCAATGATCTGCCATGATTATTTTTTTTTACAAAATGGTTTACACAAGAACCATCAACTAGCCTTTATCTTGTTAGTGGACATTATAAATAAATGTTAACTGTTTCCTATCCAATAAAATGTCCTGTTCTGACCATTGAAATCCTATTATAATTGGGAAAAACGTCCACTTAATTATGCTTAGAAAAGGGACTTTCCACTCAGTGGCCCGCTAGAAGGGACCTAGGACAGTAAAATGCGTATGAATTATTGTTTGTCCCCTGCCAGGGGACAAAGGAGCATAACAGAATTTTTGAAATGTCCCCCCGGGGGGACTCAGGATAGATAAAGGTTAAGATAAACTTTAAAGGGAATCTGCCAACAGGATTTAACACCCCCAAATTATTTATATCCATATGTAGGTCTCTCAAAGACAAATCCAGTGGATCCTTTGCATTGCCAGTCCATTCCTGTGTTACTGAGCAATCACTGTTTTAAGCAGGTTTTACACGCAACGATATTGCAAGTGATATCGCTAGCAAGCGTACCCGCCCCCGTCGGTTGTGCGTCACGGGAAAATCGCTGCCTGTGGGGCACAACATCGCTAACACCTGTAACACTATACTTACCTGCCTAGCGACGTCGCTGTGGCAGCCGGAACGCCTCCTTTCTAAGGGGGCGGTCTGTGCGACGTCACAGTGGCATCACTAGTTGGCCGCCCAATAGAAGCGGAGGGGCGGAAATGAGCGGGACGAACATCCCGCCCACCTCCTTCCTTCCTCATTGCGTGCGGCCGCAGGTACGATGTTGTTCCTCGTTCCTGGGGTGCCACACGTAGTGATGTGTGCTGCCGCAGGAACAACGAACAACATCGTACCTGCAACAGCAACGATAATCGGGATAGGAACGACTGGACAATGATCAACGATATGGTGAGTATTTTTGATCACTACCGGTCGTTGCTGCGGTGTCACATGCAACAACGTCGCTAACGAGGCTGGATGTGGTCACGAATTCCGTGATCCCAACGACATCTCGTTAGCGATGTCGTTGCGTGTAAACCCCGCTTTACTCAAGAGAGTCAAAAAAGGTATTTGTTTATCTGAAGCTTCCATCAGTGGACATGAGTGAACCCAAGGTTCAGTGTTCATACCAAACAGACGTTTCCAAAAAACAGTTTGGATTTGGAATTCGGGTGCTTTACGTAGGCAAACCACTTGTGTGATCATCGCTGTGCTTGGGTATGCTTGGTGCTCAGCCCAGTACGAGCCACTTGTAGCATTTTAATAGCTCACACTGGGGGTAACAACAGCATAATAGGATGTACTGTGCACCATAAAAAAAAAGGAAAAACTAAAAAAAAAATATTAACTGGTCATAGCTATTTCTTCACCACTTATAATTTTTTTTTGCAGAATTTCCACCAAGGTGCTTAATCTCTTCTTGAAAGATTCGATCACTACTTGGGAGGTCCAGGCTGTGAGTCTCTCCCCAAATAAAGGTGATATCCATAATCATCATTCTGTGTCTTCTGAGATATTTGAAACACAACAATGTTCTAATATTTAGAGATGAGCAAACCTTGGGCTCGAGAGTCGAGATTTGAACTTTGACTTGAAAAAATCAAGTTTCGGGTTCAGAGTTTGAGTGAGTTACGCATACGAACCTCTCAAATGAGCAGCGCTGGGTATGAGTGATGCACAGCACTATGCTGTCACGCTGGGTGTGTGGAGAGACACCCAGCAAGTGGACTCCAGGGAATAAGGGGGGCTGTAACACAAAGAGGGGGGGAAACCAAGGGCTCCTGCGCTGACCTAACACTGAGGAGCCCTGCGCTTACCCTCAAACCACAGGTACCTATAATGGTTAGGAGGTGTGGCCGGTCAACATGCTTCTGTCTCCAAGCCAGACCCTAGGAGTAAATCCCACCAGCCACCAATCCACAGGGGGAAAAACAAACACAAAAATAACCAGCAAAAGGGGAAAAAGGAAAAAACAACTTATCTTAGAGAGGGAATCTTCAGAATATACAGCTACAGTAGTCTGAAGCAACATTCACACCAGAGCAAGTAACTTCTCCAAGTGAAGAGTACAACCCGCACTGGAGGAGTGAGAGGCCCAACCTTATAAAGGCCCTTAATTACCAGCTGGAGGAAAGGCTCCTCCAACTTGGCAAGGAACAGAAAAAAACCTAAATCCAGCCCTTGAAGGGATAGCGTCCTTTAATGTCTGGACGATCCCCGGGCCCTTCTGCACCTGGTCCCAGTAGCAGTACCTGAAGGTCCAGACACATCCGTGACATATGCGAGCCACAAGCCACAAACCCCCCAAAAAAAATTCACTCTGCCCTAGACGTCTTGTGCTTATGGGCTATAAGCAAAACACTTCTGGGAGAGGGTGGGCAGGGTTATGCAGTTTTTTTGAGGGGGATTTATGTGCACACTACATCTTATCACACTGATTTTACCCAAAATGTAAGACGATGAAACAGTGCATTTGGCTCACACAGGGCTGAGCATCACTCATACCCAGCGCTGCTCGTTTGAGAGGTTCGTACGCGTAACTCACTCGAACTCTGAACCTGAACCTTTTTTTTTTAAGTCGAACTCCAAATCTCGAACCTTGAGCCTAAGGTTTGCTCATCTCTACTAATAATGACACAAATTATTATATTTGGCAGTGAACATATGTAAAGTCTTATGTTAATAATATAGGGAATTCAAATGCAGGAGAAAGTGACCTACCACATCTAGGATACTGAAAGCCTGCATTATGAATTCACTCAGTTAGAATATCTTATACAGTGCCTTGCGAAAGTATTCGACCCCCTTGAACTTTTCAACCTTTTCCCACATTTCAGGCTTCAAACATAAAGATAAAAATGTTAATGTTCTGGTGAAGAATCAACAACAAGTGGGACACAATTGTGAAGTGGAACAAAATTTATTGCTTATTTTAAATTTTTGTAAAAAATAAAAAACTGAAAATTGGGGCGTGCAATATTATTCGTTCGTCCCCTGTAAGTTAATACTTTGTAGCGCCACCTTTTGCTGTGATTATAGCTGCAGTCTCTTGGGGTATGTGTCTATCAGTTTTGCACATCGAGAGACTGAAATTCTTGCCCATTCTTCCTTTGTAAACAGCTGGAGCTGAGTGAGGTTGGATGGAGGCGTTTGTGAACAGCAGTTTTCAGCTCTTTCCACAGATTCTCGATTTGGTTCAGGTCTGGACTGTGACTTAGCAATTCTAACACCTGGATATGTTTATTTGTGAACCATTTCATTGTAGATTTTGCTTTATGTTTGGGATCATTGTCTTGTTGGAAGACAAATCTCCGTCCCAGTCTCAGGTCTTTTGCAGACTCCAACAGGTTTTCTTCAAAAATGGTCCTGTATTTGGCTCCATCCATCTTCCCATCAGTTGTAACCATCTTCCCTGGCCCTGTTGAAGAAAAGCAGGCCCAAACAATGATGCTGCTGCCACCATGTTTGACAATGGGGATGGTGTGTTCAGGGTGATGAGCTGTGTTGCTTTTATGGCAAACATATCGTTTGGCATTGTGCCCAAAAAGTTCAATTTTGGTTTCATCTGAGCAGAGCACCTTCTTCCACATGTTTGGTGTCTCCCAGGTGGCTTAGGGCAAATTTTAAACAACACTTTTTATGGATATTTATGAGAAATGGCTTTCTCCTTGCCACTCTTCCAGAAAGGCCAGATTTGTGCAGTGTACGACTGATTGTTGTCCTATGGACAGACTCTTCCACCTCAGCTGTAGATCTCTGCAGTTCATCCAGAGTGATCATGGGCCTCTTGGCTGCATCTCTGATCAGTCTTCTCCTTGTTTGAGATGATAGTTTGGATGGACGGCCGGGTCTTGGTAGATTTGCAGTGGTATGATACACCTTCCATTTCAATATGATCGCTTGCACAGTGCTTCTTGGGATGTTTAAAGTTATGGAAATCTTTTTACAACCAAATCCGGCTTTAAACTTCACAACAGTATCACGGACCTGCCTGTTGTGTTTCTTGGTCTTCATGATGTTCTCCTCTGTGCTTTAAACAGAACACTGAGGCTATCACAGAGCAGGGGCATTTATACAGAGATTTGATTACACACAGGGGATTATATTTATCATCATCGGTCATTTAGGACAACATTGGATCATTCAGAGATCCTCAATCAACTTCTGAAGTGAGTTTGCTGCACTGAATGTAAAGGAGATGAATAATATTGCACGCCCCAATTTTCAGTTTTTATTTTTTACAAAAATTTAAAATAAGCAATAAATATCGTTCACCTTCCCAATTGTGTCCCACTTGTCAATTCTTCACCATAAAATTTAAATTTTTTTATCTTTATGTTTGAAGCCTGAAATGTGGGAAAAGGTTGAAAAATTCAAGGGGCCGAATACTTTTGCAATGCATTGTATAAAGGGCTTTAAACCTTAACTTTTATCACATTTCTGTGAAAATCCAATTTACACTCACCAATCTGATATAGATTGGCTTTAAATCCAAATTATAACAAAAACAGTAACAAAATATTACCACCATACTGTTTCTGAAAAAAATACCACCAATCTACGACTTTAGGCTGCTTTACACGCAGTGACATCGCTAGCGATGTCGCTAGTGAAAGCACCCGCCCCCGTCGGTTGGGCGTGACGGAAAATTGCTGCCCGTGGCACACGACATCGCCAACACCCGTCACACATACTTACAGTTAGGTCCAGAAATATTTGGACAGTGACACAAGTTTTGTTATTTTAGCTGTTTAGAAAAACATGTTCAGAAATCCAATTATATATATAATATGGGCTGAAAGTGCTCACTCCCAGCTGCAATATGAGAGTTTTCACATCCAAAACAGAGAAAGGGTTTAGGAATCATAGCTCTGTAATGCATAGCCTCCTCTTTCTTTTTCGCTCCTAATTGGGAGACCCAGACAATTGGGTGTATAGCTACTGCCTCCGGAGGCCGCACAAAGTACTACACTTAAAAGTGTAAGGCCCCTCCCCTTCTGGCTATACACCCCCCCGTGGGAGCACGGGTCCCTCAGTTTTTTGCTTTGTGCGAAGGAGGTCAGACACGCACGCATAGCTCCACTGTTTAGTCAGCAGCAGCTGCTGACTATGTCGGATGGAAGAAAAGAGGACCCATACTAGGGTCCCCAGCATGCTCCCTTCTCACCCCACTTTCTGTCGGTGGTGCTTGTTAAGGTTGAGGTACCCATTGCGGGTACGGAGGCTGGAGCCCACATGCTGATTCCTTCCCCATCCCCATTAGGGCTCTGGGCGAAGTGGGATTTTACCGGTCTCCAGGCACTGAGACCGTGCTCCATCCGCAGCCCCTGGAGAAGCCGCTGGTATGGAGCTGAGTATCGTCAGGGACATGGCCCTGCTCCGTCAAGGTACTCTGTGTCCCCGTGCATACGCGCGCACACCGCAGCATTGCTGGGTGTGTTAGTGCGCCGGGGACAACAGCGCTGCTGCGCTTGTGCCATTTCCTCACTTCAGCTTAGCTGAGTGGGTAGACTCAGGGAGAACGGTCGCGCCGGCCGCTGGGACTGCGACGCGGCTGGGACTTGTGGTGCGCCGGGGACTTCCGCGCTGGCCGTGCATATATCACGGCCGCGCTTATTACTACAGTCCCCGGCTTTTGCGGCCTAGTTCGTTCGTTCCCGCCTCCGCACCTGCCAGTCAGGAGGAGGGCGGGACGCTGTACAGAGCATCAGCGCTGAGGGCTGGAGTCGTTTTTACATACTCCAGCCCTCACACCAGGCACAGTAGGACGCAGTTTCCCGCTCTTTGTTTGTGGCACGCCCACGGTCCGCCCCTCTTCACAGAACGCCGGCAGCCATTCCTGCCTGCACGCTGAGCTGCAGAGGGGAGACGGGGAGACCCAGACACGGGATTCTACGGCCTCATACCCGCTGTTCAGCGGGCGGTAAGCAGCCTCAAGGGCTCACCCCCACTTGTGCCGTTTGTATACTGAGTATTTTGTGTTTGCAAATACTTTGTACTGTACGGTCGCTGGTGATTCTCGGCTATACCCCCTCCTAGATTACAAGGAAGCAACAGCATGTCGTCCGCAAAACGCAAGGGTGCCAAGGCACAGACATTATATGCTGCCTGTACCGCATGTGGGGCTGCTCTACCGGCAGGTTCCACTGACCCCCATTGTGTGCAGTGCTCGGCTCCTGTGCAACTTGCACAGCCGGGGCCTCTGCTGGACGTGACCCAGGGTGTACCACCTGTGAATGCTGTCCAGGTGACAGGAACGGAGTTTGCAGCTTTTGCTGACAGATTGTCTATGACCATGTCAAAGATTCTTGAAACATTGCAGTCTAGACCAGTAACTCAGACCATGGACACTGTGGCATCATTGCTCCCTGGTCCCCCTCAGCTGGAACACTTCCAAGCTCCGGGGGTGTCACATGCACCCCAGGGTGACGATTCTGACTCGGACAACAGTCCCAGACAACCTAAGCGGGCTCGTTATGAGGGGCCCTCAACTTCGTCTCACTGGTCAGGATCCCAGCGGGACGAATCTATGGGTGATGAGGCGGATGTAACTGATCAAGATTCTGATCCTGGGTCCGCTCTCAATCTGGATACACCGGATGGTGACGCCATAGTGAATGATCTTATAGCGTCCATCAATAGGATGTTAGATATTTCTCCGCCAGCTCCTACTGAGGAGGAGGCAGCTTCACAGCAGGAGAAATTCCATTTCAGATATCCCAAGCGTAAATTAAGCACTTTTCTGGACCACTCTGACTTTAGAGATGCAATCCAGAAACACCACGCTTATCCTGAGAAGCGGTTTTCTAAACGGCTTAAAGATACACGCTATCCTTTTCCCCCTGACGTGGTCAAGGGTTGGACCCAGTGTCCCAAGGTGGACCCTCCAATCTCCAGGCTTGCAGCTAGATCCTTAGTTGCAGTAGAAGATGGAGCGGCACTTAAAGATGCCACTGACAGGCAGATGGAGCTCTGGCTGAAATCCATCTATGAAGCTATTGGAGCGTCGTTGGCGCCAGCTTTCGCAGCCGTATGGGCACTCCAAGCTATTTCAGCTGGGCTTATACAAGTCGACTCGGTCACACGTACATCTGCCCCGCAGGTGGCACCAGTGACCTCTCAAATGTCTGCATTCGCGTCTTACGCGATTAATGCTGTCCTGGACTCTACGAGCCGTACGGCGGTGGCGTCAGCCAACTCCGTGGTTTTGCGCAGAGCCCTGTGGTTGAGAGAATGGAAAGCAGATTCTGCTTCCAAGAAGTGCTTAACCAGTTTGCCTTTTTCTCGTGACCGATTGTTTGGGGAGCGTTTGGATGAAATCATTAAACACTCCAAGGGTAAGGACTCATCCTTACCTCAACACAGACAAAACAAGCCCCAGCAAAGGAGGGGTCAGTCTGGTTTTCGGTCCTTTCGAGGCTCAGGCAGGTCCCAATTCTCCTCGTCCAAAAGGACTCAAAAGGATCAGAGAGGCTCAGATTCTTGGCGGACTCAGTCACGCCCAAAAAAGACAGCAGGAAGAACCGTTACCAAGACGGCTTCCTCATGACTTTCAGCCTCCTCTCTCCGCATCCTCGGTCGGTGGCAGGCTCTCCCGCTTTGGCGGCATTTGGCTGTCACAGGTCAAAGACCGTTGGGTGAGGGACATTCTGTCTCACGGGTACAGGATAGAGTTCAGCTCTCGTCCTCCAACTCGTTTCTTCAGAACTTCCCCACCGTCCGACCGAGCCGATGCTCTGCTGCAGGCGGTGGCCGCTCTAAAGGCAGAAGGAGTGGTGACTTCCGTTCCTCTTCAGGAACAAGGTCACGGTTTTTACTCCAATCTGTTTGTGGTGCCAAAGAAGGACGGGTCCTTTCGGCCCGTCCTGGATCTAAAGTTGCTCAACAAACACGTAAAAACCAGGAGGTTCCGGATGGAATCTCTACGCTCCGTCATAGCCTCAATGTCTCAAGGAGATTTCTTAGCATCAATAGACATCAAAGATGCTTATCTTCACGTGCCGATTGCGCCAGAGCATCAGCGTTTTCTACGCTTCGTTATAGAAAGCGAACACCTGCAGTTCGTAGCGTTACCTTTCGGGCTGGCAACAGCCCCTCGGGTCTTCACCAAGGTCATGGCAGCAGTAGTAGCTGTCCTGCACTCGCAGGGTCACTCCGTGATCCCGTATTTGGACGATCTACTTATAAAGGCACCCTCTCAAGAGGCATGCCAACACAGTCTGAACGTGGCACTGAAGACTCTCCAGAGTTTCGGGTGGATTATCAACTTTTCAAAGTCAAATCTAACCCCGACCCAATCACTAACATATCTTGGCATGGAGTTTCATACTCTCTCAGCGATAGTGAAGCTTCCACTGGACAAGCAGTGCTCTCTGCAGACATGGGTGCAATCTCTCCTGCAGAACCAGTCCCACTCCTTGAGGCGCCTCATGCATTTCCTAGGGAAGATGGTGGCAGCAATGGAAGCAGTCCCTTTCGCGCAGTTTCATCTGCGCCCTCTACAATGGGACATTCTCCGCCAATGGGACGGGAAGTCGACGTCCCTCGACAGGGATGTCTCCCTCTCTCAGGCAACCAAGGACTCTCTCCGATGGTGGCTTCTTCCCACCTCATTGTCAAAAGGAAAGTCGTTCCTACCCCCATCCTGGGCGGTGGTCACGACAGATGCGAGCCTATCAGGGTGGGGAGCAGTGTTTCTTCACCACAGGGCTCAGGGTACGTGGACTCAGAGAGAGTCCACCCTTCAGATCAATGTTCTGGAAATCAGAGCAGTCTATCTTGCTCTGCGAGCCTTCCAACAGTGGCTGGAGGGCAAGCAGATCCGGATTCAGTCGGACAATTCCACAGCGGTGGCGTACATCAACCACCAAGGGGGAACACGCAGTCGACAAGCCTTTCAAGAAGTCCGGCGGATTCTGACGTGGGTGGAAAACACAGCATCCACCATATCCGCAGTTCACATCCCAGGCGTGGAAAACTGGGAAGCAGACTTTCTCAGTCGCCAGGGCATGGACGCAGGGGAATGGTCCCTTCACCCGGACGTGTTTCAGGAGATCTGTCGCCGCTGGGGGATGCCGGACGTCGACCTGATGGCGTCACGGCACAACAACAAGGTCCCGGTTTTCATGGCACGGTCTCACGATCACCGAGCTCTGGCGGCAGACGCCTTAGTTCAGGATTGGTCGCAGTTCCGACTACCTTATGTGTTCCCACCTCTGGCATTGTTGCCCAGAGTGATCCGCAAAATCAGGTCCGACTGCTGTTGCGCCATTCTCGTCGCTCCAGACTGGCCAAGGAGGTTGTGGTACCCGGATCTGTGGCATCTCACGGTAGGACAACCGTGGGCGCTACCAGGCCGTCCAGACTTGCTGTCTCAAGGGCCGTTTTTCCATCTGAATTCTGCGGCCCTGAACCTGACTGTGTGGCCATTGAGTCCTGGATCCTAGGGACCTCAGGTTTATCTCATGATGTTGTTGCCACCATGAGACAGGCTAGGAAACCATCCTCCGCCAAGATCTACCACAGAACGTGGAAGATATTCTTATCTTGGTGCTCTGCTCAGGGAGTTTCTCCCTGGCCATTTGCATTGCCTATTTTTCTTTCCTTCCTGCAGTCTGGGTTGGAAAAAGGTTTGTCGCTTAGCTCCCTTAAAGGACAAGTCTCTGCGCTATCCGTATTCTTTCAGAAGCGCCTGGCGCGACTTCCTAAGGTACGCACGTTCCTGCAAGGGGTTTGTCATATCGTTCCCCCTTACAAGCGGCCATTGGAACCCTGGGATCTGAACAAGGTTCTAATTGCTCTTCAGAAGCCACCTTTCGAGCCTATGAAGGAGATTTCCTTTTCTCGGCTTTCACAGAAAGTGGCTTTTCTGGTGGCGGTCACGTCTCTTCGGAGAGTGTCAGAGCTGGCGGCGTTATCTTGCAAATCTCCCTTCCTGGTGTTTCACCAAGACAAGGTAGTACTGCGTCCAATTCCAGAGTTTCTTCCCAAGGTGGTATCTTCCTTTCATCTCAATCAGGATATCACTTTACCATCTTTGTGTCCACATCCAGTTCACCAATTTGAAAAGGGTTTGCATCTGTTGGACCTGGTGAGAGCACTCAGGATCTACATTTCCCGCACGGCGCCTCTGCGCCGTTCGGATGCACTCTTTATCCTGGTCGCTGGTCAGCATAAAGGGTCGCAAGCTTCCAAATCCACCCTTGCGCGGTGGATCAAGGAACCAATTCTTCACGCCTACCGTTCTGCTGGGCTTCCGACTCCTTCTGGACTGAAGGCCCATTCTACCAGAGCCGTGGGTGCGTCCTGGGCATTACGGCATCAGGCTACGGCTCAGCAGGTGTGCCAGGCGGCTACCTGGTCGAGTCTGCACACTTTCACCAAGCATTATCAGGTGCATACCTACGCTTCGGCGGATGCCAGCCTAGGTAGACAAGTCCTGCAGGCGGCGGTGGCCCACCTGTAAGAAAGGGCTGCCTGACAGCCCGATCGCGAGGTATTCTTTTACCCACCCAGGGACTGCTTTTGGACGTCCCAATTGTCTGGGTCTCCCAATTAGGAGCGAAAAAGAAGAAGGGAATTTTGTTTACTTACCGTAAATTCCTTTTCTTCTAGCTCCAATTGGGAGACCCAGCACCCGCCCTGTTTTTTCTGAGGGTATTTGTTTTTCGGGTGCACATGTTGTTCATGTTGATAAGTTACGTTCTCCGATATTGTTTATCGGATTGAATTTGTTGTTGAAACAGTTATTGGCTTTCCTCCTTCTTGCTTTTGCACTAAAACTGAGGGACCCGTGCTCCCACGGGGGGGTGTATAGCCAGAAGGGGAGGGGCCTTACACTTTTAAGTGTAGTACTTTGTGCGGCCTCCGGAGGCAGTAGCTATACACCCAATTGTCTGGGTCTCCCAATTGGAGCTAGAAGAAAAGGAATTTACGTTAAGTAAACAAAATTCCCTTCTTTTCAAGGGACCAAAAGTAATTGGACAAGGGACTCTAAGGGCTGCAATTAACTCTGACAGCGTCTCCCTCGTTAACCTATAATCAATGAAGTAGTTAAAAGGTCTGTGGTTGATTACAGGTGTGTGGTTTTGCATCTGGAAGCTGTTGCTGTGACCAGACAACATGCGGTCTAAGGAACTCTCAATTGAGGTGAAGCAGAACATCCTGAGGCTGAAAAAAAAGAAAAAATCCATCAGAGAGATAGCAGACATGCTTGGAGTAGCAAAATCAACAGTCGGGTACATTCTGAGAAAAAAGGATTTGACTGGTGAGCTTGGGAACTCAAAAAGGCCTGGGCGTCCACAGATGACAACAGTGGTGGATGATCGCCGCATACTTTCTTTGGTGAAGAAGAACCCATTCACAACATCAACTGAAGTCCAGAATACTCTCAGTGAAGTAGGTGTATCTGTCTCTAAGTCAACAGTAAAGAGAAGACTCCATGAAAGTAAATACAAAGGGTTCACATCTAGATGCAAACCATTCATCAATTCCAAAAATAGACAGGCCAGAGTTAAATTTGCTGAAAAACACCTCATGAAGCCAGCTCAGTTCTGGAAAAGTATTCTATGGACAGATGAGACCAAGATCAACCTGTACCAGAATGATGGGAAGAAAAAAGTTTGGAGAAGAAAGGGAACGGCACATGATCCAAGGCACACCACATCCTCTGTAAAACATGGTGGAGGCAACGTGATGGCATGGGCATGCATGGCTTTCAATGGCACTGGGTCACTTGTGTTTATTGATGACATAACAGCAGACAAGAGTTGCCGGATGAATTCTGAAGTGTACCGGGATATACTTTCAGCCCAGATTCAGCCAAATGCCGCAAAGTTGATCGGACGACGCTTCTTAGTACAGATGGACAATGACCCCAAGCATACCGCCAAAGCTACCCAGGAGTTCATGAGTGCAAAAAACGGGAACATTCTGCAATGGCCAAGTCAATCACCAGATCTTAACCCAATTGAGCATGCATTTCACTTGCTCAAATCCAGACTTAAGACGGAAAGACCCACAAACAAGCAAGACCTGAAGGCTGCGGCTGTAAAGGCCTAGCAAAGCATTACGAAGGAGGAAACCCAGCGTTTGGTGATGTCCATGGGTTCCAGACTTAAGGCAGTGATTGCCTCCAAAGGATTCGCAACAAAATATTGAAAATAAAATTTTTTTTTTGGGTTTGGTTTATTTGTCCAATTACTTTTGACCTCCTAAAATGTGGAGTGTTTGTAAAGAAATGTGTACAATTCCTACAATTTCTATCAGATATTTTTGTTCTAACCTTCAAATTAAACGTTACAATCTGCACTTGAATTCTGTTGTAGAGGTTTCATTTCAAATCCAATGTGGTGGCATGCAGAGCCCAACTCGCCAAAATTGTGTCACTGTCCAAATATTTCTGGACCTAACTGTACCTGCTTAGCGACATCGCTATGGCCAGCGAACTGCCTCCTTTCTAAGAAGGTGGTTCGTTTGGCATCACAGCGGCGCCACTAAGTGGCCGCCCAATAGAAGCGGAGGGGTGGAGATGAGCGGGCCGAACATCCTGTCCACCTCCTTCCTTCCTCATTGCGGGCGGCGATGTTCCTCGTTCCTGCGGTGTCACACATAGCGATGTGTGCTGCCGCAAGAACGACAAACAACCTGCGTCCTGCAACAGCAACGACATTTGGGATTAGAACGACGCGTCAACGATGAACATTTAGGTGAGTAATTTTGATCGTTAGCGGTCGTTCGTTCGTTTCAGACGCAACAATATTGCTAACGAGGCCGGATGTGCATCACGAATTCCGTGACCCCAACGCCGTCTCATTAGCGATGTCATTGAGTGTAAAACCCCCTTTAGTTTTGGACAACGTGTTTAATGCTAATGATCTGATTAAACTATAAAGAGTATCTGAAATTAAATTTAGACTAGAGTAAAGTATACTGTACATTCGCGTATTAACAGGTTTTCTGCCTTATATGCAGGTATCTGTATTGCCAAGCCTCATGAAATCCAGGTAATGAAGGACTTCTTTATCGATCTGACGCTCCCATATTCGGTGGTAAGAAATGAGCAGGTGGAAATTCGATCCATACTGTACAACTATGGCCAAGACAAGATCAAGGTAAGAGATTACTTCTTTGATTTCCTTGTCTCGTTGAACAACTCCTAACTTTTATTAATCAATATTTATTATTAGATATGAACAAAATGTCAAATTTTTTAATTAGTAATTAAAAACATTTCCTAAATTTTGAATTTGAAATTTGACTAGAATTTAGCCAGAAAATTCTATACCCATTACATTTATCAGATGTCCTTATTATGTTTTAGGGTCTAGAATATAATGAATGTAGGGTAAAGTTAACAAAAAAATAAAACTCAATAATTTGCCTAGCTGTCACTCCGGCACAGCTCCATGTTCAGTCCTCTTCAGCCTTTTCTTTACTTCACCAAATCACTTGACATCCTCTTCCTCCATCTTCATTTTGCATTGTGGCTTCTGGAGCTAAATAAATCTCTAAAGTCATGATGAAAATTGTCACCGTGTTCGTCAACCAAGGCAATAAATAAGCCTTTAGCAACACACATCGTGATGTACCATATTTTTTTTATTATAAGATGCACTTTTCCTCCTAAAAATTGGGAGGGAGGGGCAAATGAGGGATGCATATTACAGTCCAAATGTAGCTTACCAGGCATGGTGGAGAGGGGTTGCAGGAGCAACGCCATGGGACCTGTGCTGGAGTTGCGTTGTGATGGGGCTGTGAGCCGAGGGCGCTTTACTGTGCTGGAGCTGCGGGCGATGTGCTGGAGCTGCTCTGTGCTGGGGTTGTGGGCACTATCCTAAAAATGTCGGCGGTGCGCACTTCAAATGACACCTGAGTTGGCGCATGTGGGATACTCGGTACCGGGCGTTGAATCACGGGGACATGTCACAGATGGCCGGTGCCCAGTTCCGTGGCCCTGGTGGTCGCTTGAAAATGATAAAGGAAAATAAAATAAAATTTAAAAAAGTCTTTTGTGATGCCCCTTGCGGTATGCGGCTATATGAGGGAGCCACCGCTGCGTAGTCTCTCACAGCTGGGGCTGGTGGTATTGAGCAACTTAGATGTTATGGCCCTCCGCAAGTAGAGCTAAGCCACAGGGAAGAATAATGATGGTTGTAGTATAGTGAAAGTTAGTGATGCAGAGGTGCAGGAAGAATTCAGACGACACAGGGACTGCGGTTCAACTTGTTCTTTACTCACTGGTTCTGTGGTACCACCAACTACCTGGTGCTGGTCTCTGCAAATGTGGGTATCAGGTGATCCTGTGTTCCTTTGATCCCGGTGCTGGTGTTGTGACCTCGTGAGCTCTTCCTCCATGCACCCTTCTGTAATTGGTGGGTCCCAGTGGCCTCAAGCGTTTTGCAGTCCCCTCCTGGTCTCACAGTCCTGGCCCATATGGCAGGCAGCTTGAACCTCTCAATGGGTTGGACCTCTGTCCCAGTTCCCAGGTTCCCTCTTTGCTGCTGTGCCCCAGACTCTAAAGTTGGTGAGGAACTTTGATGATCCCCTCACCTGGCAGATTTAACAGGTGAGCCTAAAGCATCCTCCTGAACAAGGGCTCTGCACCCCGCCTGTGCTCGGTCCCGTGAGTACTGACACTGTACTCTCCCCCGCGACCGTACTCCTTTAGCCCACCGATGTCACTCCTCATGTTTCTCACTGGACCTGAGTCTCCTCACACCCTCCCTGACTCAAAGTCAAGTCCTGACTGTCTTTCAAATGTCCCTGTCAACTGTCAAGACTAGCCCCTCCCCCTCCCCGGTTTCTGACAACCGTGATTGGATAAGTCCCGACCAATAGGTGACCATCCATCAGATCCGTCTCTAGCCTGTTACCCAGTCTGGAAAAAGGGCAAAGAAATGTGTGTGTTTTAAAAGGTGCTGTTTGGTCTCAAAGGAACCCTGGATAAGTACTGCACCTGTAACTGGATACAGTACTCTTTGGCACCTGACGCCTCAGGGGTGCCACACATGCACAGATGGAGCTCTCTGCTCAATATATCATCTGCGCACGTGCCATCTCTGAGCTCCATTTTCCTTAAGTCCGCACCTGGGAGATTAATGGGTTGCAAGCGGCGCATGCGCAGATGAGATCTTGAGCTAAGAGCTCCATCTGTGCATGTGCCAAATCTGGATGTCATTATTTTGAAGACCCCACAGCTGATATTTTCTGGATGGTGCCTGCAACCCCAACACAGTACAGTACAGCCCCTTTGGCCCACAGCATCAGCACAGCCCAGCTCCAACACATCGTCCACAGCTCCAGTACAGCACCCGCAGCCCCAGCACAACCATCGCAGCATCACCTTATTCCACCATGGCCCCTGGCTCCTGTTACCCTTCTCCACCACTGCCTCCCACTACCGGTAAGACACCACCGCATTGTAAGAAGGACCCCTTTTTTTTACCTTTTTTTCCTCTAAATTTGGGGTGTATCTTATAATCCGGTGCGCTTTATAAACTGAAAAATACGGCATATTTTCCTTTCACTAATTTCTTCACCACTTTCCCATTCCTCTACAATTTTGCAACTATTTTTCTGGATTCGCACAAGATAAATGACAAAAAAATCTTACCAAGTACAATGTGAACTGGTTGTAAAATTTGACACAAATTGAATTTGCCTTAAAGCGATTCACTCATTTCTGCTTTTAATGTGCAATCTCTTTTCTTTAGATTAAAAATGGTATGCTAACACTTAAGACTTGATGCAAATACATTGTTCTTTATGTTCTTAGTATTATGCACACAGTTTACTCTATTACAAAGCTTTCACATGGACAATTTATGCTTTCCCATATTTTATTTTTTAGATTGTCTTAACTTCTAAACTTTCATCCTAGGTGCGAGTGGATCTAACCCACAATCCAGAGTTTTGCAGTTACTCTACATCCAAAGCAAAATATCGTCAGACTGTAGAAATTAAACCTCAGTCTTCCGTAGTCGTTCCTCTAATTATTATCCCTTTAAGTCTGGGTTATCATGATGTGGAGGTGAAGGCTGCAGTTTTTGGACAGTTTGTGTCAGATGGTATCAAAAAGAAGCTAAAGGTCGTGGTAAGTATGGTACACTACATAAAACATGACGTATATGTACTTTTAAATTTGTCCACTAATTTATTATCCAAGCAAAATAACTAAATTTTGGGGGTCTGAGGTTGCTGGTGACTAATCACAATGAAATGCATCCTTAAAAACATATAATCCAGGAAAGTGGCGGCACTGAGAACAGTTAATCGGAGCGGGTAAAAGACGGGTCTGCATGGAACCACAGACTCAGACTGGCTGTCACGGATAGGCTAAAGGAAAGCCGCTCACAAAGCAGGACCCTGAAAACCCCGAAACCATTTAACCCTATACAGGGATTTGGAATTACTGCAGGGCCCCAGAGATTGCTATCTGTGGAAGGCTGTAGAGGAGAGTAGTAGTCAGGCAGGGTAAACCAGCAGATGCAGAACAGGGATAAAATCGTCAGACAAGGACGTAGTCAGGATACCAGGCAGAGGTCAAATACGGATCTGGCAGCGAGGTACAAAAACGGCAGGCAAAAGGGTAGTCAGAGAACAGGCAGAGGTGAAAACACAGGCATCCCTATTCAGCGGGAACCAGAAAGCAGCAATATAAAACTATCTCTCACAGTGACCAGCAGACAGGAGGGGGAATTAGAAGGGTGTGGTGTCTTCCCATTGGCTGTAGCTGAATGGTGTTAACTTCAGCTGGAAAACACATGCTGTCTACAGTCAGCCAGTGGTACCGCAGTTCCCAGGGAAATCCAGCTTAGTGGATGAGTGAAGCCTGCGCCCACCAGAGCCACTGGCAACAACTCCTCTCCCATCACCAGCACAGTCCATGGTGGGAAAACGTTGGTGCCTGGTGACCAAAGCAGAAGTCTCAAGAGCTGACTCTGGTCGGGATGAGACAATTCTAAAAATAGGTTATCAAAGTTAAAGTCCCAGACAACCCCATAGCATTGTAACTGGTATAATATTAAATTTTTTATTTATAACAGGCTCTTCACTATGCTTCTGATAGGTTTGGATCTGGATCAATAGATCTCCACCAGTTACTCAAAATACCACTCTGAAGTCCGCAACGTCTGCAATAGCTGCACTCATGAGAGCTGTGTTTGGGTTCAATAGTAATGCAATGGTTCCATAGAGAACTCTACGAGAGAGAATATATGGATCCAGAGACTTACTATTGAGCCTGTACACAGGTCTGTGCACGTAGCTAAAGCAGGAGCTGTGGACTTCAGATTGGTGGTTTTCTTAAAACCCGGACCTCATCAATCAACAGCACTGTGCTAGGCCCATCATAAATAAATGACATATATGCTTCAAGTTGGTTGGTTTAGGAGGTAAGCACAACAATTTTAGTTTTCAAAAAACTTGGTTTCAGATAGAGGGAAAAAAAAGACATGATGTCAGACAAAGCAGATGGACAATCACCACTCTATTGGAGTTAAGTGAAATAGATCCCACAAAAATGTAATTATATAGAATTAAGTGTCAAAACCATAGTGATAGTACTTGAGGCCAAATCAGTGTATGGTTTGTCCAAAAATGTATAAAAATAAAAATGTAAAGAACTTTGGACTAAACTCCAAGGTGTTACTTACAGCAAAGATAGGACAGTAGTTGTACATCTCCCGGGCCAAAAACTAGTACACTAGCAGGATACAGCTAAGCCCCCACTAAGTGGAGGCATCACAGGTGCAGGAGGTGCAAATGACACACACTTCCAAAAAATGGAGGTGGTGATTGCTGGATGATAAAACTGCACACCGATGGCTTGCATAGAGCGCTGTTCACACATGCAGATGCACAAGCCGGCAGCCTATTAGGTGAGGCCCATACTATTAGATCATGTGGGCTGCCAAGCCGTACTTCATCTGTGCACCATACAGCGACAGGAACTCTAATATGCAAGGCCTAACAGAAAGGGGCCTGGCTGTATCCTGTAGAAAAAAAATATGAGGTTTTAGTTGGTATTATGGCCAAAATACGGAAGCCTACAACCCTCGTCACGGGAAAATTAAGTATTACTTACAGCAAAGATAGGGCAGTAGTTGTACATCGCCAGAAATGTGTGTGTGTGTGTGTGTGTGTGTGTGTGTGTGTGATTTGCTCCTCCTGCACCTGTGATGCCTCCACTTAGTGAGGGTTTAGCTCACTAAGAGTACTAGTTTTTGGCCGGGGCGAGGTACAGCGACTGCCCTATCTTTTCTGTAAGTAATGCTTAATTTTCCCGTGACGACAGTTGTAGGCTTCCGTATTTTGGCCATAATACCAACTAAAACCTCATATTTTTTTGTACATGATATTTATTCCTCTTTTTGTTGCTATTTATAAACTCCACGGTGGAGTGGAGCAAATTCTGTGAGTAGATCATTGTAGTTAGTAATTTAAGAAATTTTTTGTATATCATTGCATTGGTAATCCACTAGTGCTTAATTTATGTATACATGTATACTGTCTTTCAGCCAGAAGGTCGTCGTTTGACAAAGAATATAAAACAAGTGACACTGGAACCACAGGCAAAAGGAAAAGGTGAATCCAATGTTCCCAATTATAAATGATTGAGGAGGAAAAGGGAATAGAATATTACATGACTGATTAGAATCAGACTACACATTAGGTTTATTTGTTGTCTGTTACCATGGTGAATCATTGCTAGTCACATTGGTAGAATATTAATGATAAAACCCTTTTGCAAAGTCGCTTTATTTTTTATTTTAGATCTATCTGAAGAATGGCAATTGACTGCTAAAATTCCCATCTAATATAGTATGAGGATAGATAAAAATCCTAGGCATAGGAATATAGAGTTATTAGAAGTTATTTCTTTTGATGATCGACTTTCAAACTAGAGTTGAGTAAGACCCAAGACAACTTTTATTATTTTATATCTTAAAAGCTACCAATTATAAGTGCATTCCATAAGTCATTAAATTAACCCAGTAATAAACCACAGTGCAGACCAAAAGTTTGGACACACCTTCTCATTCAAAGAGTTTTCTTTATTTTCATGACTCTGAATATTGTAGATTCACATTGAAGGCATCAAAATTATGAATTAACACACGTGGAATGAAATACTTAACAAAAAAGTGTGAAACAACTGAAAATATGTCTTATATTCTAGGTTTTTCAAAGTAGCCACCTTTTGCTTTGATTACTGCTTTGCACACTCTTGGCATTCTCTTGATGAGCTTCAAGAGGCAGTCACCAGAAATGGTTTTCACTTCACAGGTGTGCCCTGTCAGGTTTAATAAGTGGGATTTCTTGCCTTATAAATGGAGTTGGGACCATCAGTTGTGTTGTGCATAAGTCTGGTGGATACACATCTGATAGTCCTACTGAATAGACTGTTATAATTTGTATTATGGCAAGAAAAAAGCAGCTAAGTAAAGAAAAACGAGTGGCCATCATTACTTTAAGAAATGAAGATCAGTCAGTCCAAAAAATTGGGAAAACTTTGAAAGTGTCCCCAAGTGCAGTGGCAAAAACCATCAAACGCTACAAAGAAACTGGCTCACATGAGATCGCCCCAGGAAAGAAAGACCAAGAGTCACCTCTGCTGCAGAGGATAAGTTTATCTGAGTCACCAGCCTCAGAAATCGCAGGTTAACAGCAGCTCAGATTGGAGACCAGGTCAATGCCACACAGAGTTCTAGCAGCAGACACATCTCTAGAACAACTGTTAAGAGGAGACTTTATGCAGCAGGCCTTCATGGTAAAATAGCTCCTAAGAAACCACTGCTAAGGACAGGAAACAAGCAGAAGAGACTTGTTTGGGCTAAAGAACACAAGGAATGGACATTAGACCAGTGGAAATCTGTGCTTTGGTCTGATGAGTCCAAATTTGAGCTCTTTGGATCCAACCATCGTGTCTTTGTGCGACGCATAAACAGTGAATAGATGGACTCTACATGCCTGGTTCCCACCGTAAAGCATGAAGGATGGGGTGTGATGGTGTGGGGGTGCTTTGCTGGTGACACTGTTGGGGATTTATTCAAAATTGAAGGCATACTGAACCAGCATGGCTACCACAGCATCTTGCAGCGGCATGCTATTCCATCCGGTTTACGTTTAGTTGGACTATCATTAAATTTTTCACCAGGATAAAGACCCCAAACACAGCTCCAGGCTGTGTAAGGGCTATTTGACTAAGAAGGAGAGTGATAGGTTGCTACGCCAGATGACCTGGCCTCCACAGTCTCCAGACCTGAACCCAATCGAGATGGTTTGGGGTGAGCTGGATTGCAGAGAGAAGGCAAAAGGGCCAACAAGTGCTAAGCATCTCTGGGAACTCCTTCAAGACTGTTTTAAGACCATTTCTGGTGACTACTTCTTGAAGCTCATCAAGAGAATGCCAAGAGTGTGTAAAGCAGTAATCAAAGCAAAAGGTGGCTACTTTGAAGAACCTAGAATATAAAACATATTTTCAGTTGTTTCACACTTGTTTGTTAAGTATTTCATTCCACATGTGTTAATTCATAGTTTTGATGCCTTCAATGGGAATCTACAATTTTCAGTCATGAAAATAAAGAAAACTCTTTGAATGAGGTGTGTCCAAACTTTTGGTCTGTACTGTATATGATTTTTTTTTCTAGTTGCCATGTGCATGCTTTTAGCCATAGACTGATCTGTTTTTCTTTAATAGATGGTATTCAGGAAGAGCTTGTGTCGGCACTGGATGATAAAAACATTGTGCCAAGGACAGATGTTGACACAATTGTGACCATACAAGGTGAGCACTTGATTAAATTTCATGCTTTATTTGTTCTTAGCTCACTAACTCCTGTGGTAGCCTGTTCCACTCTCTGATTGCCCTCTACCTCCTGCGGTAGCCTGTTCCACTCTCTGGTTGCCATCACTTCCTATCATGGCCGCCTCTTCCACTCTCTGACTTCCCTCACTTCCTCCCATGGTAGCCTGTTCCACGCTCTGATTGCCCTCACTACCTCCCATGGTAGCATGTTCCACTCTGACTGCCCTCACTGCCTTCCATGGTAGCCTGTTCCACTCTCTGACTGCCCTCACTGTTAGAAAGTGTTTCCTAATGTCTAATCTGAATCTCCATCCTTTTAGTTTCATCCCATTGCTTTTTGAACTTCATTGTGCTAATGAGAATAGGATAGTTCCTTCTGCACTGTGACTACCTTTCAGATATTTGTAGACTTCTATTAAGTCTCCTCTCAGCCTCATCTTTAGTTTTTTTTAGCCGTTCTTCATATGACATGGTTTTCAGACCTTCTACCATTTCGGTTGCTCTTCTCTGGACTTGCTCCAATCTATCAATGTCTTTCTTGAATTGGGGTGCCCAGAACTGTACACAGTATTCCAGGTGGGGTCTGACCAGTTCAGAGTATAGTGGAATAATGACCAATCTTGATGTAGATTCATTGCTTGTCTTGATACGTTGCAGAATTGTGTTGGCCTTTTTAACTGCAGCTCTGCGTTGTTGGCTCATGTTGAATCTGGGATCTACTATTATGCCCAAGTCCTTTTTCTCAGTGCTATCATCTGGATGAGCCTCACTTGACCTCTACTATGACCCTACAACAGACAAAGTTTGGCCAAAACTCATACTAAAATATGTACTGATCAGACGGCCATTTTTACACTTATTTGCTGAAGACAACAAGAAAGCAGCCAAGTAGTCAAACATCAAGTACCACGACTTTTAATAAATATAAGCCTTGTATAAAAATCATATCTACCTTTACTTTCAAGTCTTTTTACTATGGGATCTATGTTATTATATTTAGCCATCCTTGGAAAAAGTCTAGTAAAATATATTCTAGCCATTACTTTAAACCGACTTAATAAACTGAAAAAAACTAGGAATGGGGGGCGAGGGTATTCACTTTATAGAAGGGGAATGTAGTGCAGATAGTGACCAGGGCACAAGTAATGAAATTGGGGGTGGTACGGGGGGAAGGGTTAGGACAGTTAATACAGTAAGCAGGAATACAGGTACAGAGTCATACGTAACGTGCATGTACACTAATGCCCGAAGCCTCACAAATAAGGTGGAGGAATTAGAATTAATATTGTTGGAAGAAAATTATGATATAGTGGGGATATCAGAGACATGGCTGGATGAGAGCTATGACTGGGCTGTTAATTTACAGGGTTATAGCCTATTCAGGAATGACCGTACAAATAAGCGAGGGGGAGGTGTGTGTCTATATGTAAAATCATCCTTAAAACCCATCCTGCGTGACAACATATGTGAGGGTACTGAGAATGTAGAGTCCCTATGGGTGGAGATAAGGGGGGGGAGAATGAATAATAAAATACTGATAGGGGTGTGTTATAAGACGCCGAATATTATGGAAGAGGTAGAGAATCTCCTCATAAAGCAAATTGATAAAGCAGCGAGTCTCGGAGAGGTAATTATTATGGGGGACTTTAACTATCCTGATATAAATTGGGGAACAGAAACTTGCAGTTCCAGCAAAGGAAATAGATTTTTGATAACAATGAAAGATAATTACCTTTCACAAATGGTACAGGACCCCACAAGAGGGGGAGCACTACTAGACCTTGTACTAACCAATAGGCCAGACCGCATATCAAATATACAAGTTGAGGGTTACTTGGGGAATAGTGATCACAAAATAATAAGTTTTCATGTATTCTTTAGTAAGATGTCTAGTAGAGGGGCTACAAGGACACTAAACTTCAGGAAAGCAAATTTTAAACGGTTGAGAGATGATCTTAGTGCAATAAACTGGGATGATGTACTAAGTAATAAAAGTACACAAAGCAAATGGGAGACTTTTATGAGCATCCTGAATAGGGCTTGTGCAGAAAATATACCCTATGGGAACAAACATGTTAGAAATAGGAGGAAACCACTATGGCTAAATAGAGCTGTAAGGGAAGCAATAAAAGAAAAACAGAAAGCCTTAAAAGAATTAAAGAGGGTAGGTAGTGATGAGGCATTATATAATTATAGAAAATTAAATAAAATATGTAAAAAGCAAATTAAGTTAGCTAAGTTTGAGACAGAGAGACTCATTGCGAGAGAAAGTAAAAATAATCCTAAAATATTCTTTAACTACATAAACAGAAAAAAAATGAAAAGCGATAGTGTTGGCCCCCTTAAAAATAGTCTTGGTGAAATGGTGGAAGGGGATGAGGGTAAAGCCAACCTGCTGAATGACTTTTTTTCTACGGTTTTTATACAAGAAAATTCCATGGCAGATGACATGACCAGTGATACCATAAATTCACCCTTGAATATTACCTGCTTAACCCAGCAGGAAGTACGCCACCGCCTCGAAATCACTAAGGTTGACAAATCTCCGGGCCCGGATGGCATACACCCCAGAGTACTACAGGAATTGAGTTCTGTGATAGATAGACCATTATTTTTAATCTTCTCAGATTCCTTAATAACAGGGTCGGTACCGCAGGACTGGCGCATAGCAAATGTGGTGCCAATATTCAAAAAGGGGACAAAAACTGAGCCGGGAAATTATAGGCCGGTAAGTTTAACCTCTACGGTTGGTAAAATCCTTGAGGGTTTCTTGAGAGATGCTATACTGGAGTATCTCAAGAAAAATAACCTTATGACAGAGTATCAACATGGGTTTATGAGGGATCGATCTTGTCAAACTAATTTGATCAGCTTCTATGAAGAGGTAAGTTCAAGTCTGGACCAGGGAAATGCAGTGGATGTTGTGTATATGGACTTTTCAAAAGCTTTTGATACGGTGCCACACAAAAGGTTGGTACATAAAATGAGAATAATGGGGATAGGGGAAAATATGTGTAACTGGGTTAAAAACTGGCTCAGTGATAGGAAACAAAGGGTGGTTATTAATGGTACGTACTCGGACTGGGTCTCAGTTCATAGTGGGGTACCACAGGGGTCAGTATTGGGCCCGCTTCTTTTCAACATATTTATAAATGACCTTGTTGGGGGCATGCGGAGTAGAATTTCAATATTTGCAGATGATACTAAACTCTGCAGGGTAATCAATACAGAGGAGGATAATTTTATATTACAGGGAGATTTATGTAAATTGGAGGATTGGGCTGAGAAGTGGCAATTGAAGTTTAATGTAGATAAATGTAAGGTCATGCACTTGGGTAGAGGAAATATCATTTATGATTATGTACTTAATTGTAGAACACTGGGTAAAACAGACACAGAAAAAGACTTGGGTGTATGGGTGGATGGTAAACTTCACTTTAGTGGACAGTGTCAGGCAGCTGCTGCCAGGGCTAATAAAATAATGGGATGTATTAAAAGAGGTATAAGTGTTCATGAAAAAAATATAGTTCTACCTCTGTACAAGTCACTAGTGCGACCGCACTTAGAATACTGTGTACAATTCTGGTCACCGATATATAAGAAGGACATAGCTGAACTGGAGAGGGTGCAGAGAAGAGCGACCAAGATTATTAGAGGAATGGGTGGGCTGCAATACGAAGACAGGTTATTAAACTTGGGGTTATTTAGTTTGGAAAAACGAAGGCTTAGGGGGGATCTAATCACAATGTATAAATATATGAGGGGACAGTACAGAGACCTTTCCAAAGATCTTTTTACACCTAGGCCTGCGACTGGAACACGGGGGCATCCACTACGTCTTGAGGAAAGAAGGTTTAATCATAATCACAGACGAGGATTCTTTACTGTACGAGCAGTGAGACTGTGGAACTCTCTGCCGCATGATGTTGTAATGAGTGATTCACTACTAACATTTAAGCAGAGCCTGGATGCCTTTCTTGAAAAATTTAATATTACCAGTTATGTATATTAGATTTTATGACAGGGTATTGATCCAGGGAACTAGTCTGATTGCCGGATATGGAGTCAGGAAGCAAATTTTTTCCCCATTGGAACTTGTTTGCCACATTGGGGTTTTTTTGCCTTCCTCTGGATCAACATGTTAGGCTACGGGTTGAACTAGATGGACTTAGAGTCTCACTTCAACCTTAAAAACTATGATACTATGATACTATGATACTGGCAACCTTTAAGTTGATTTTTTGGCCATTTATGTTTACAGAGTTACATTGGTTGAAAAAAAGACATGGATCCATCAAGTTCAACCATTTTAAATATTAGAAAGTAACTTGATAAATCTGAACAATCAAAAAATCTCCCATGATCGATTGTCTTCAGTAATTTCTATATATATTTTTTTCTTTTTACAAAATAACATTTTGATTTCAACAACAGTAAGAATTTCCATATTTGAATTTTCTCACTATGTTACATGTTTAAATTTGTCTTCAGGAAATCCAATTGCTCAAATAGTGGAGGATGCCATTGATGGCTCTAATCTCAACCCTTTGATTGTTGTTCCACGTGGTTGTGGAGAACAAAACATGATCACTATGACTCCCAGTGTAATTGCAACCATTTACCTTGATGCCATTAACCAATGGGAGAGAATTGGTGTGAACCGTAGAAATGAAGCCATCAACAATATCAAAAAGGGTAAGTAACGGAAAAAGCAAAAAAAAATATTGAAGAATTAGTTAATAATTGTTAAATATTCTTCATGATTTATTCATTTATTTATTAAAATTCTTCTTCATTACTTAATATTAAAACTCATACATACATGAGCTGAAATCCAATTTGTAAACATTATTTGTCCAATCATTACGCAATTCCAAAATGAAAATGAACAACATAGGAAAAAAAGCTGTCCCTAGATTTCAGAGTTCACAAAATACAAACAATTTTTTGCAGATACTAGACAGATCAATGTTTGCTTTTGTGTTTTACCTAAAACATTTTTTTAAGTTTGTAATTTCAATTATAGATATGTGATTCAAGGTGTTTAATACTATAATGATCATTTTATTTACATAGCACCAACATATTCTGCTGCACGTAACAATTAAGTGTACTATATAAGTTCTGCATGGACTAAAATAAATACAAATAAATTGTAATAATAGAAAAATGTTTTTAAAAGTCAATATAGAAATAAGCAGCCTCATACATGTATTGTGCTCATTGGGAGAGGGTATATAGAGCAGGCTCAAGAGAGGAGCCAGCACCTTTACCAGCTGAAGATGAATGTGTAATTCAGCTATCATCTGCATCTAACACAATGAGTGGAGTCAGGCTGTTGACCTGTCAAATGCCATTGTCATACTCAACCTATGGGGCTGTCATTCTAACCACCCATCATACTCCCCATGATGCGACCTTATGGTTTTATTGGTTACCAAGATAATTTCCATAAACAATTGACCTGAAACATCATAAAATTAATAATTTTTATTACACACATCAAACATATATCATTAAAAATAGAACAGAGATTGATAATGATAAAATTCCCGGGAAGAAAAATTTCATACAAAATACATGATAAGACAACGTACAAGGTTCATATCAAAATTAATGATATGAAAATCCAATGACAGAACCGGATATTAATTGCGGCGGCTGTGTAGCGCCTTCAACGGCATGTCCGTGAGTCCAAAGCAGCTGACTCGGTGTCCCGTGGCTAATGGGCACGCCCCCTGGTAACAAGTAACTAAGGGGGCGCGTCCAGAAGCAAAAAGGATTGTGAGATGTGTTATTATTATTTAACCCCTTGGTGTTTGTACATGATTTCAGTGATCTCTTGGATTAATTATGCACTAAGTATTGAATCTATAGGTATTGACACTTTGATATAGTTATTGTGTATTCCATGAGACCATTGTAATAGAACAGATACAACTGGGGATTGAATAAGAAATGTTGTAATGTGCAGGAGACCAGCTATTTAATAGCACTGATATATAATATTGATATGAACCTTGTATGTTGTCTTATCATGTATTTTGTATGATTTTTTTCTGCCTGGGAATTTTTATCATTATCCATCTCTGTTTTATTTTTAATGATATGTTTGATGTGTCTAATAAAAATTATTCATTTTGTGATGTTTCGGGTCAATTGTTTTTTGAAATTATAGTATTTGGTGACCCTTTAATCTGGTCAGATAAATTGGAGATTTTTTGGTTACCAAGATAACTGAAGACCGCCATGCCTGCTATTATGGTGCTCCTATGAACACACCTTTAAAAGTATTGCTAAAGATCGTTTCTTATATGCTAATGAGGCCCACGACTAGTTACAAGGGCGAGAGTTCCCTAGGCTAGCTGGCCCATATAGCATGTTAGCAGGTCCCTGTGGGCGTACTAACATGCTAATGAATGCGCAGCTTTGCCGACATACCTCACTCTTCATGGCGACTGGCGAAGGATGGATGCACACTGCACATCATCCGGAGTCCCCTGGACTTCCAATCATGCACACTAAATTGATGCCAGGTGTAAGCATCCTGGCTTCAATGAGGTATAATGCGCATGACCGGAAGTCCCGAGGACTCTGGATCACACGCAGTGTGCATCCATCTTCGCCAGCCACCATCAAGACTGAGGTATGGGCGTCATTGCTGTGCATTTATTAGCATGTTAGTACACCCACAGGGGCATGCTAACATGCTAAGGGGACCGACTAGCCAAGGGAACTCACACCCTTGTGTCTAGTCTCTGGCTTCATTAGCATATAATTAACGATCTTTAGATATACTTTTTTTAAAGATCTGTTTATTTATGCTAGTGTATACAGGGCAGTTAGGCAGGGATTAGCAATATACACCCAGATCTCCTTGTGGTTCTGGGTGCATATTACACCTGACAGGTTCCCTTTAAATAGAGTTGTCTTCCCAGCATTCCTTGCTGAAGATACAAACTCATATGTTTTCTGGCCGCCTTGGAGGAAGGTTCTGCTGTGAAGATTTCCTGCTCTCAGGCTTTATGCATTTTTTTTGCCTTCCCCCTGTTTGTATTTCCTTACCTTTTGTTTGTTAGTGCAGTGGTGGGGTCTAGTGAACCTCACCTGCCTTTCACTAGTCAGGGCATCTGTAGGGTCTTAGGTTTCTGCTTGGCGATAGTTCTGGTAACTGTATTGGGAATGGCTAGGAGAGTAGGCATAGCTGGAGGTGAGGATAGGAGGTGTCCCACCTACTCCTCTCACTAGTCCCAGGGCCCCCTGCTGTTATTGTGTCCCCAGGTGTCCCCTTTTGTTTGTTATGTTTTTGTTGTGCTTCAAACACACGTAGGTCTGAACGCCTCCTGCCACGCTTGCCTCACTCGGCAAATGTGACAATATCAAAATAAATTATTTTTTTTTGTCAATTCAGCGCCATAAAAAATCCTATACAAAGTTTGAAATGTCATATTTACCCTGAAATAGTATCAATAAAAATGTCAGCTCGGAACTCAAAAAACAAGCTCTCCCACATCCTATTGATAGATTTGCAAACTATGATAATATATTGGTATTTAAAAGAAGAAATATCTACTATTTATGATTGAGGATATTTTTGCTTTATATCCTTGTAGGTTACGTACAGCAACTTGTCTACCGTAAAGCAGATGGTTCCTATGCAGCTTTCGTAGCAAGGCCGGCCAGCACATGGTGAGTGCACGATGTACTGATGTGGGATATTTATGGATACTCAAAACTGTAGACAAGCAAATGTTATTTTATTCTGGTTATTTTATTCTGGTTATTTTAATTTCCAAAAGGCAATACCACATAATATAATTTCATAATCGGTCAAGACACCCATCAGCTCTTTATACTATACACTACTACAGATAGAAATAGACGTGATAGTAGTTTATTTTTATCAATTAAAGTAATGCAAAGTAAATTAACAAACTAGAAATCTAAATTAAATCACTATTTGGTATGACCGCCTTTTGCTTAAAAAATAGCATCAAAGCATCAGTTCTTCTAGATACACTTACATACAGGTTTTTTTTTTTTTTTTTTTTTTTTTTTTTAAATGTCAGTAGAGATGTTCCAAACATCTTGGAGAACTAACCACAGATCTTCTCTGGATGTCACTAGAGCAAATCTTTCTCTCTTCATGAAATCCCATGACTCGATGATGTTGAACCCACTCTGATGAGGCTATATCATCACTCACCTTGCCATATATTCTTCAAAATAGCTTCAGGAGAATACAACAATTGAAATCTGAGCTTAAAAAAAATCTGAGTTTAAAAAAATCATGATGGTGCCTAGGAATTACAGTGTCACGGGGAAGTACGGATGGAACAGGGGCTCCTAGGCCGACCACAAGACTGGGCCCCTGTTTCCTGTCCAAGGCCTTATACTACCACCCAGGGAGCCGGCCAGACACCCAGTCACCAAAACCCTACAAATAATCACTGACAAGGGTAAGTGAAAACACATGCACAATGCACTCAAACACAAAGGAGGGACAATATGTGAATTGGGAAGTAACGCCGAAGGGGTAGGCAATAATAACATGACTGGAGAACTCACACACCACGCAGAACTGCAACTTGAAGATCACCATAAAAAGGTTAACTCCAGGAACCAGGAAGCAAAGCTATATCCGGCAAACAGCTCCAGAATCCAGAACCTTATAAAGGCTGGAGATGGTGATCAGCAGCCTGAGCTTCCAGCAGTTAATCACAGGCCAGCAGAAATTAACTCCCGCTGTGCTGGAGAGCAGTGAAGCCAGAACCAGCCGACGCCCATGGCATGCTGCAACTAAAGAATCCCAGGTAACCTATCGGAATCTGCAGTGTAAACAGATACCCAGCGAGTGCAACGCAGAACACCACACGACAGACAAAATTGATTTAATGCCAATGAAATTTGTGACAAAAAAATTAACAGTTACTTTGTGTTCATGGCTTTCAATGGGGGATACAATTTTAAACATTCAGTTGCGGTAAGATTATATGACCATAGGAAGGCTTTCCCATAAAGCTTTGCAGTTATCATATCACGTTATTTACAACAGCCAAATAGGAGAATCTATGAAAGCCTGTATAAAAGTAGAAGCACGAAATGCAGCAGCAACTTTCTGGTGAATCTGGATAGTGAGATGTCGTCTCAGCTCAGTTTGTAAATATTTCCCTATTTGGATAATACCATTTCTTTCGTACCAGGTTAACTGCTTATGTAGTCAAAGTTTTTGCCATGGCTCAACCACTGGTGGATATTGAAAGCAATGTTTTATGTGGAGCAGTCAAATGGTTGATACTTGATAAACAGAAACCGGATGGAATGTTCAAAGAAGATGCTCCGGTTGTTCATCAAGAGATGGTGGTATGTATTAGCAATGGACTTCCTTCTCACTAACTTAGTGCTCTGTAAAATATTACACTTGTAACTTTTTAATTATTATTATTTTCTTTCAGGGAGATATTAAAGGGGCATCAGAGGATGTTGCGCTCACTGCCTTTGTCCTTATTGCTTTGTTGGAAAGTGAGAAGTCTTGTTCTCCGCATGTCAACGTACGTTTCCTTTGTGCATTAATCCTTAATACAACCACAATCTAATACATGCTTGTTAAAATTTGTCTTCAATAATTCATTATAGAGTCTGAAGGGCAGTATTGAAAAAGCGACCAGCTTCCTTTTGGGTCAGTTACCAGGTCTAAAAAAACCATACTCTATTGCTATTACCTCATATGCTCTTGCTATGGCAGAGGCAATAGATCTACCAGAGAAGCTGCTGTCTGCAAGCACAGGTACTGAACCTCACCTAATATTTAACATAGACGATCCTACTTTGTTAATAACTAATAATAATAGTAAAGAAATGTTTAAAATGTGATTTTAGGGACTTAAGATTATATAAAACACATTTTCAACCTCTTAATGACATAGAACTTACATTTTGTAACGTCTGCCCAGGACCATAGTTTTAGGCTGGCTGCCACGGACAGACTGAGGCTAGATGCCCACTCAACAGGATCCCGAGAACCCCCAAACCATTAAACCCCTGTACAGGGATCTGGAATCACTACAGGGTACAGGTGGTCACTGACTGTGGAGGGCTGTAATCCCAAAAAGAGTAGTTGTCAGGCAGGGTCAAAACCAGGAGGTACAAAAAGGAACAAAATCGACAGGCAAGAGTGTAGTCAGAGAACAGGCAGAGGTCAAACCATGGGGATTAAATATTCAGAGCAGGGTGTGATCCAAAGACAAGCAGAAAACTAGAATATATCTGGCAGGGAGCAGCACACCACTGAAGGTATAACAAGGGTGTGATGCCTTCCAATAGGCTGTAGCTGGAAGCTGATAACTTCACTTGGAAGACACACACCACCACAGTCAGCCAGTGGTACTGCAAGTCTCAGGCCAACCAAGCTTGGTGGATGAGCGGAGACTGAGCTCGCCAAAATTACTGGTACGGACTCTGACTCTATCACTGCCACTGCCCAACATGGGAATGCGGCGGTGCCTGGTGGCCGGAGCAGAAATCACAGCCACAGATTCTGATGGAGACATGACGCATATACAACCTAGGTATCCTCCCTCTCTTTGATGTGGGCTCACGTGGTGCATCTTTCCATGCACATGTATGCTGATTCCATGTTTGTACACATCTTAATGCTTACTGAGTGCTGCTGTATACTTTTGCTTGTTTACAGTATATGTGTATACATAGGGCATGTGCCACATATCAATTAACCCCTTCACCACCCGCTCCTATTAACCCCTTAAGGCCTCTTTCACACGTTCGTGAAAATCACGCACGTTTTTCACAGACGTGTCAAAGGTGCGTATAGCCCTGCGTGAGCAGTTTTTATGGCACATGTGTGTTCTCCGTGTGTTATCCGTGATAACACATGGAGAACGAAAACTTTCTGCTCACTTGTCCCTGGCATCGCTGTCCGTGGTGCTGATCTCCCCGCTGCTGCAGCTTCCGGTCTCAGTGAAGTGAATATGCAATGAGCATAATGAGAGGTGGTCGGAAGCAAGTGACAGCAGCGGCATAAACAGGAGGGCTGGAGAAGGTGAGTAAAGTTTTTTTTTTTTTTTTTCTCAGACACGTGTGTTTTCTCCGGCGCGTGTCACACGGAACACCTCCGTGTGGTCTGTTTGCGTTTCGTGTGACACCCGTGATGCCGGAGAAAAACGGACATGTCTATGTCTGGAGCACACGGACACACGTATGCTCCACATGTACACACGGTCCATGGCAGAACACGCACATGAGCGCAGACCCATTGATTTTAATGGGTCTACGTGTCCTAGTGTCTCCGGTACGTGAGGAAACGGACCAAACACGTGCCTGAGACACGGACGTGTGAAAGAGGCCTAAAGCACACTGTCAAACTCTGACAATGCGATCTAACATGCTCCGGCGGAGATTGCGCTGTTCCTCGGTGGCCCCGTGATGTGACGCCATGACAGTGTGGAAGTCAGTTGATGTCCCCTGTCGCTGTCATGACTCACTTTCTGTGAATGCCGGCATAGCGCAGCACTCACAGTAGGTCAGCATTTCTGCTGTACACAGGGAAGCTGAAGCATCGCTCTAATCAGCAGACACGATTGGATAAAGCAGGTATAAACTTGTAACAAAAGAAATTCCAGCGTCTCCAGGAGGAAAGCAGAATATTAAAAATGAATTATTTTTATTGATCCTTAAAAACATCCATCATAGATACAAAAGGAGGCAAATAGGAACAGGACAGAGGAACTTTCCTACGCGTTTCGACCTGTTAAGGTCTTAATCATGGATTAAGTTCCTCTGTCCTGTTTCTATGTGCCTCCTTTTGTATCTATGATGGATATTTTTAAGGATCAAAAAAAAAAGAATTCATTTTTAATATTCTTTAATCCTCCTGGAGACACTGGAATTTCTTTTGTTACAAGTTTATGCCTGCTTTATCCAATCGTGTCTGCTGATTAGAGCCTCATATGGCTATATTGATGGAAAAAAAGATAAAAAGTTATGGCACTTGAAAAATGGGGAGGAAAAACAAAAAAATAGAAAATCACCTGGTGGTGAAGGGGTTAATTGATATGTGTCACATCTCACATGCCTTATGTATACCTGTAGCGCCCCACGTGGTCTAAGGGATTACTCGTCACCGGGCCAGTGGTTTTGTGCGATTCTGCTGCTCCGTGGCCCTGTCAGCTATATGTAAATGACAAACAAACAAGTGCAAGGTGTAGAGGGGGATGGAAGGAGGGCGAAGGGTCCCTGGGAAGCGTGTCACCGGTTGTAGCGGTGACTGGGGTCTTGGCCTCCTCTGCCGCCAACCATTCCTGTGACTTTTCCTCTTCCAGGGGCAGTGTTGGATAGCAATGGGGGATGCTTTGCAGCGCCACCCGTGGTGTGCGGCCAGGGATTAGCCGCACGCTGCGAGATGTTGCTCTCCTCTGGGGCTGATGTTAACGCAGCTCAGATAGTTCAGCTCCCCACAGGTGGAGCGAGCCCCAGGGAGGATGAGGACGATGGAAGACGACTGATGGCGCCGAAGCGTGGGGTGGCGGCGCTGGCAATGACAAGGATGACACGAGGGGCTGCGGTTCAAAGTTCCGTTTACTCACAGTTGTTAAGGTGCCCCGGAGGTGCCGCTATCCAACACCATGGAAGGACTCCAGCTCATCAACAGAGGCAATCACCGGTGTCTGTGGAAATGTGTGAGACCTTCCTCCATGCGCTGACACATGGTTCCCCGTAGCTTGAAGCAATTTGGGGACCCCGTTGTTGGTGTTAAGTGTCCCGTCCCGTATGCAGGTGACGCGGGTCCTCGCCATGGGGTCTGACCGTAGCCCTGACCCCGGATCCTATATGTCACTGTGCTTCGGGAAAGTAAGTAGTGGACGATGGGACATGAAATCCCCATCTCCTGCATATTTTTTGGAGTCCGTGATGGTGTCCCTAACCGAGGATTCTGTACCCCGACGCAATGGCATTGTGGGAACGGTTAGGCTCGACCTCAGCTACCATCAGCTACCATGTCTCCTCTTGTCCCAACATCTCCACCGGCTGCCTCTGTCTCTCGCCCTCTTTCAGTTTCACTCCTGCAGTGCGGTGTTGTGGCCCCTGGCCCTGGCCCTATCTCCATCTACCTCCCATCCCAGATCCAGCTTGTTAAGCGCTGCTTCCTCAAGGCTGCCACAGCGTCAGCAACGAAGGAAGCCTAACGACAAGTCCTTGTTTACAGTAAGTCTCTGGCAGTGGGGCTCTCTTTCGTGCTCTTTCTGAACTCCACCCACGCTTTTGCGCTCTTTTTGGGTTCCGCCCATGATGGCACACCCCTTCATTTCCCACGCCAAGATGGTTAATGGCGGGCAAACAGTTCTTGTACAGTTCAGAAATCACATAACAATATCCGGTTTTGTACCACCAGGTGGAAAGTTTTTAATGCACGCAGTACCCACAGTTGCGGGCATGAGACCCTGCTTACAGTGCCAAATGTAGCGCCCCATGGGGCCTAAGGGGATACTCATCACAGGGCCAGTAGTTTTGTGAGGTTCTGCTGTGACTGACCTAACCCGTCTCCGTGGCCTCGTCGGCTACATGTAAATGACAAGCAGGTCCAAGGTGTAGAGGGGGATGGAAGGAGGGCGAAGAGTCGCTGGGAAGCGTGTCACCGGTTGCAGCGGTGACTGGGGTCTCTGCCTCCTCTGCCGTCGACCCTTCCAGTGACTTTTCCTCTTCCAGGTGTTGGATGGGAATGGGGGATGCTTTGCAGCACCACCCGTGGTTTGCGGCCAGGGATTGGCCATCGCTGCGAGATGATGCTCTCCTCTGGGGCTGATGTTAACGCAGCTCAGATTGTTCAGCTCCCCACAGGTGAAGTGAGCCCCAGGGAAGATGAGGACGACGGTGGATGAGGACGATGGCCCCGAAGCGCGGGACGGCGGCACCGGCAATGACAAGGACGACACAGGGGGCTGTGGTTCACAGTTCATAAGGTTCCCTGGTGGTGCTGCTCTCCGCTGCCATGGATGGACTCCAGCCGGTCCCGAGTGAATCAGAGGCAATCACCGGTGTCTGTGGAAATGTGTCAGACCTGGCTGACACACGGTTTCCCGTAGCTTGAAGCAATTTGGGGACCCCGCTGTCAGTGTTAAATGTCTCTTCCCGTATGCAGGTGACGCGGGTCCTTGCCATGGGGTCCGACCGTAGCCCTGACCCTGGATCCTATGTGTCACTGTGCTTTGTAAAGTGGGTAGTGGACGATGAGACATGAAATCTCCATCTCTTGCAGATTTGTTGGAGTCCGTGAAGGTGTTCCCAAACGAGGGTCCTGAACCCTGACGCACTGGCACTGTGGGAACAGTTAGGCTCAACCTCAGCTACCATGTCTCCTCTTGTCCCAACATCTCCACCGGCTGCATCTGTCTCTCGCCCTCTTTCAGTCTCACTCCTGCAGACTCACGATGTTGTGGCCCCTGGCCCTGGGACTATCTCTATCTACCTCCCGCCCCAGATCCAGCTTGTTAAGCGCTGCTTCCTCAAGGCTGCCTGCTCTGTTCTCTGTCTTGGGCTGTCCTGTCGCTAAAAGTGAAATTGCTTGTCTTTTTACTCATTGAGAGCGACCCTCACCTCAGGAATGACTCAGCAGTGCTGGGGGATTTCCAGCTTGGTTTTCTGTGTGTGGTGACTGGCTCACTATCTGGGTGATTGTAAGTGTAAGTGGCAGAAACCAGTGATTAACCTCTTCTCAACCGGGAGAGAATTACAATCTTAAAACAGATGCAATACTCTGTGGCGACTGAAGCCTCAGGAGCGCCACATGTACTATAAACAAGCAAAAAAATACAGCAGCGCTCTGTAAGAGCTAGGATGCATGCAAACATTGAATATATATCATTTTAACTGCAAAATAATAAGGATTTTTATCACAAATTACATGTCTACAAGTGAAAAAATATGTCCATATCCTTTTAATGAAAAAGTTTACATATAAATGGCTTGTCACATGTATGAATGTTACCAAGATGTATGGATTCATCTGTCACATGTATGCATATAACAGGATATTTTTCTATGGTGGACCTACTCTGAACCTTCTACGAAGTTCTCATAGTCTACACAAGAATCAAGTCAAGTAATATATTGCACCTTCATTAGTAACCTTTTTCAAAAGTGATTTATTTTTTCTTTACAAGACAAAGTTCATTGGGATGCAGGATCCCGCTTTTTAAATATTGAGGCCACATCTTACGCTCTTCTGGCTCTCTTGCGCATGAAGGAGTATCATCTAACTGGACCAATTGTGCGCTGGATAACCGAGAAAAGATATTATGGAGCAGTTTATGGTTCTACTCAAGTAAGTTGTACATGTATGTGTGGCTCTGTCTGTCTGTGTGACTGTGTCTATCTGTGTGACTGTGTCTGTGTGTGTGACTCTGTCTGTGTGTGTGACTCTGTCTGTGTGTGTGGCTCTGTCTGTGTGTGTGGCTCTGTCTGTGTGTGTGGCTCTGTCTGTGTGTGTGGCTCTGTCTGTGTGTGTGGCTCTGTCTGTGTGTGTGACTGTGTCTGTGTGTGTGGCTCTGTCTGTGTGTGTGGCTCTGTCTGTGTGTGTGGCTCTGTCTGTGTGTGTGGCTTTGTCTGTGTGTGTGGCTCTGTCTGTGTGTGTGGCTCTGTCTGTCTGTGTGACTCTGTCTGTCTGTGTGACTGTCTGTGTGTGTGGCTCTGTCTGTGTGTCTGTTTCTTTCCCTGTCTATCTGTGTGTCAATCTCTATCCATGTCTGTCTGTCTGTGTATATCTCTCTATCTGTCTCTGTATCAGTCTCTCTGTCTGTCTCTCTGTCTCTGTGTCTGTTTGTCTCGTTCGAGGTCTGTCTCTTTTCCTGTCTGTCAGTCTCTGTCTGTGCTTACGTCTCTCTGTCTCTTTCTGTCTCTCTCTATCCGTCTCCCCACCGACATCTTATTACCTCACACATAAGCTTCTTATACTAACAATTTATTTTGTTCCTATGGCAACCACTCACAGCTGCTATTAATAACCTCTATCTCCTATCTCCTTTGACTTTAATGGAGAAATGATTTTTGGATTGTAACTGTAAAGTGCGGGGTTACATTTTCCTGTCAAAACATAGTCTATAGGCTGCTTTACACACAATGATATCGCTAGCGATCTCGTTAGCGATGTGACATGCCCAGATCGTTGTTACGATTTGCCGAGATCGCTCATAAGTCGTTTTGTAACGGTCACACGTACACATCTCACAAACGATGCTACATCGTTCAGTGATATATTGTTTGACCAAGGCGGTCGTGTGGATGTTGTTCGTCTTTGGCAGGGTGTCAAACATAGCAATATGTCTGCTGCGTTCCAAATGACGAACAATATTTTGAAACTGAACGACGTGTCAACGATCAATGATTTTCACCCTATTTGCGATCGTTCAAAGTCGCACGTAAGTGTCACACGTAACGACGTCGCTAATGATGATGGAAGTGCGTCACGAAAACCGTGACCCCAATGACATATCGTCAGATAAATCGTAGCATATAAAGCGGCCTTATGACGTTCCCTGAGTCACATGGGGTGTCTGTGCAAAATTTTGTGATTGTAAATGCGACGGTGCGGATTCCTTTAGTGAACATACACACATACACTCAGCTTTATAGATTAGATTTTCCTACTTTGCCTAAGGCCTGCTATACTCCATGTTCAGTAGACCAAAAATCCTTGCTGTCCAAAACCAATTGGTTTCTTCTCCAGCAAACTTCCAATATCAATGTTTCCAAATTGACTCTGAGGACACCCTCTCTCTGAAAGGTGCTATGACACATCAAAATAAATCATCTGTTCCTATACTACTCCATTCTGATATGTCAAAAACCACAAAATAGCACCTCAGCCTTCTCCATGCCCCACTTTTTATATCCTCTCTCACCTAAAGGGAACCTGTCACCAGATTTGGTGACTATAAGTTGTGGCCACCATCAGTGACCTCTTATATACAGCATTCTAACATGCTGTATATAAGAGCCCAGGCCGTTGTGTAGTATGTAAAAATCACTTTATAATACTCACCTAAGAGGTGGTGCAGTGCAGACTGGTGAGAAGGGTGTCTCCTTTCTCTGGTACCGTCGCCTCCTCTTTCGGCCATCTTTGTCATCCTTTTTTGAAGTCTGGGTGCATGACGTGTCCTACGTCATTCACACTAGCCGGTATTGAGGTCCTGTGCAGGCGAAACTACAATACTATAATCTGCAGTGCTCAGGGCAGATCGAAGTGCGCCTGCGCAGGACCTCAATGCCAGCCTGTGTGGATGACATAGGACGCATCATGCACCCAGGCTTCAGAAGAAGGAGGACAAAGAGGGGCGAAAGAAGACGCATCGGTACCGGAGAACGGAGACACCCATCTAACCAGTCTGCACTGCACCACCCCCTAAGTGAGTATTATGAAGTGATTTTTATGTTCTACAGTGTGGCCTGGGCTCTTATATACAGTATGTTAGAATCCTGTATATAAGAGCCCACTGGTGGTGGACGCAGCTTATAGGCCCCAAATCTGGTGACAGATTCCCTTTAAATGTGGCCTGATCCACCAAGTTTAAGCCCCTCCAATTTCTTTATCTCCAATCCAAGTCATGTAGGCTTCCCCCTTAAGGGTGCTTTACATGCTGCGACATCGCTAACGATATATCATCAGGGTCACGTCAACGTCATTAGTGACGCACATCCGGCGCCGTTAGCGACATCGCAGCATGTGACACCAAGGAGTGACGATCAATGAGCGCAAAAACATGAAAAATCATTGCTTTTTGACACGTCGCTCCATTTCCAAATATCGTTGCTGCTGCAGGTACGATGTTGTTCAGCGTTCCTGCGGCAGCACATATCGCTATGTGTGGCACCGCAGGAATGACGAACATCTCCTTACCTGCGTCCACCGGCAATGAGGAAGGAAGAAGGTGGGCGGCATGTTCCTGCCGCTCATCTCCGCCCCTCCTCTGCTATTGGACGGCTGCCGTGTGATGTCGCTGTGACGCCGCACGAACCTCCCCCTTAGAAAGGAGGCGGATTGCCGGCCAGAGTGACGTCGCAGGGAAGGTAAGTCCGTGTGACGGGTGTTAGTGATGTTGTGCGCCACGGGCAGCGATTTACCCGTGATGCACAACCGACGGGGGCGGTTACGCTCGCTAGCGATATCAATAGCGATATCGCAGCGTGTAAAGCACCCTTTAGTCCAGCCTCTCTTTTCTTCATTGTCTTTGCTCTTTTCATGGTATGCTAATCATCCTTGTTATTTATTGTTTCTTGTTGCTTTTGTGTTCTGTAGGCTACCATTGTGATGTTTCAAGCTCTGGCCCAATATCAGATAGAAATTCCAGCTCTAAATGAGTTAGATCTTGATGTATCCATCAATCTCCCTGGACGCAGAAGTCCGTTGAATTATCGTATCAACTTGGATAACGCTATGCTGGCACGTTCTTCTGAGGTGAGCATTGGGATGTTTGTGAGGTTCATGATGTTTAGGACACTCAGCTTGTAAGAATAGAAAGAATGTTTTGGACTGACTTTGAACATACAATAATTATGTAAGATGTATGATATTGAGTTATTGTGGATAAGGATCACTTTCCATGTAAAACTGTTCTGAAAGGTGATATTGAGAATTTGGTGTCACGTAACTCTGATGACATGATGTCATAAGATAATCTTGTTCCTTCCAGATCTATTGTTCTTTTATTTCGGAAAATGGCTTCCTGTCCTGGGTTAAAGTGCCAAATCATGTACTGGGGATATGGACAAATTAAAGGGAACCTGTCACCAGATTTGGTGCCTATAAGCTGCGACCACCACCATTGGGCTCTTATTTACAGTATTCTAACATGCTGTACATAAGAGTCCAGGCCACTGTGTAAAACGTAAAAAACACTTTATAATACTCACCTAAGGGGCGGTGCGGTGCAGGCTGTTCGAATAAGTGTCTTTGTTCTCCAGTACCGGCGCCTGCTCTTTTGGCCACCTTTGTCCTCCTTCTTCTGAAGCCTGGGTGCAAGATGCGTCCTACGTCATCCACACTAGCCGGCATTGAGGTCCTGCGCAGGCGCACTACAATGCTTTGATCTGCCCTGCTCGTGGCAGACCAAAGTGTGCCTGTCCAGGACCTCAATGCCGACTAGTGTGGATGATGTAAGACGCATCATGCACCGAGGCTTCAGAAGAAGGAGGACAAAGATGGCCGAAAGAGGAGGCATCGCATCTGACGAACGAAGACACCCATACGACCAGTCTGCACCGCACTTTAGGTGAGTATTATAAAGTGTTTTTTACATTTTACACAGCGGCCTGGGCTCTTGTATACAACATGCTAAAATGCCATATTTAAGAGCCCACTGGTGGTGGCCGCAGCTTATTGTCACCAAATCTGGTGACAGGTTCCCTTTAAACCAAATTTTGCCTAAATTTGGAAACGTAAATGTATTTGGTCTAGTTACTCTAGTTGGCTTGTTTTTTCTATTTTCCTGGCTCACAGGCACTATTGGCAACAAAAGTATTTGAGAGAAACCTTGTTTTTCAACATAATATCGATGTGGCCAGTAATGAAAAGGGGTGAATCACCTCTTTAATGATTACATGAACTCCAATAAAAGGTACTTAGTTAGCGTTTTTTGATCAACGAGTGCAAAAGCCATCCAACCAAGCCAAGGGGTACCTAATCATATCCTACCTCTCCATGTGCCACACCAGGCTTCATCCATCTGAATGGGAATGGCCCCCCAGGGCACCCTTATCAACCCGTGGGGAAAATGGGTGGATAAGGGTGCCACGGGAGGCCATTCTCATGCAGCTGAGGCCTGGTGTGGCACATTGAGAGGTAGGACATGATTAGGTACACCTTGGCATGGTTGGATGGCTTTTGCGCTTTTTGATCAATTGTCAATTGTGCATGGTCTCCTTTTCCCTTGTCATTCAGAATGAGCTGTTTTTGACACATGGAGAGTTAGGCGGGCTTTGCACACTAAGATATCGCAGGTGTGATGTCGGTGGGGTCAAATCGAAAGTGATGCACATCCGGCGTCGCTGTTGACTTCGTAGTGTGTAAAGCCTTTTACATACGATTAACAAGCGCAAAAGCGTTGTTATCGTATGATCGGTGTAGGGTCCGACATTTCCATAATACCGCTGCTGCGATGGTACGATGTTGTTCCTCGTTCCAGCAGGCATCACACATTGCTGTGTGTGAAGCTGCTGGAGTGAGGAACATCTCCTACCTGCGTCCCAGCCGGCTATGCGGAAGGAAGGAGGTTGGCGGGATGTTTACGTCCCGCTCATCTCCACCCCTTTGCTTCTATTGGCTGCCTGCTGCGTGACGTTGCTGTGACGCCGCACGACCCGCCCCCTCAGTAAGGAGGTGGTTCACTGGCCAGAGCGACGTCGCAGGGCAGGTGAGTGCATGTGAAGCTGCCGTAGCGATAATGTTCGCTACGGCAGCAATCACAAGATATCGTACCTGCGACGGGGGCGGGGACTATCGCTGCAGCGTCGGTAACACATTGTTACCGATGTCGCAGCGTGCAAAGCCCGCCTTAGAGCATTAGTGACAGGGACCAACCATATGTTGTGGGCGGGGGCCGCTGCTATTTCTCTGGCCCACTCGGATCCAGGTTTGCTGCTGCGTCTCGAGTGGTGACCGGACCTGGGCTCGCACGGCCATCCGTCCTCACAACCGTTGGAGAGGGGGGAATATTTACAGGGGAGTTGTTGTGTCGGTGACGCCACCCGTGGGTTGCGGTGAGGGATGGTGACACCGCTGCTGCCTGGTAATGGGTGCCCGGGGCTGATGGAGCGGGGCAGCAAGATGGGATCCCCTCCATGGGTAGGGGAGGTGTAGTCCCAGGGCCCGTGTTCGGTACATGGGAGTAATGGCTGCTGGAGGTGGTGTGTCAGGTTGGACCAGGGGCCAATGGTGTACTCACAGTTCAGTAATTTCACACAAGTCCAGTGGTAAACCAAGTTGTCAGTGACCGGCTGGAGTTGGAGGGTGTATTCGGGTCCCACACCCGGGTTTAGTAAACAGGTGTCCCTTCCTCCTGCACTCTGTGTTTGTCTCTTCTGTCGGACGACTCTGCATGGAACGGGGAAGTCCACTCCCGGCACTGAGTTTTTTTGGGAGCTGTGGCCCGCGAAATCTGACCCTTGGGATTTGGGCATGCAACCTTCCTCGTCCTAGGGACCAGGCACCCCATCTGTGCATGGCCTCCGGACCGGATTCCCGCTGTCGGTACCGGCGGGCTACAACCCTGCCCCGGTCCACTTAAGGTCTCCCGTGACCGGATCTCCGTTGCTTGTGGCCCTGTTCACTGTCTGCCACCTAGCCAGGTAGTCCAAGGGCCCCTAGCCCTGACTACACTTGAACTGACAGCTCCACTCAACTTTACTCCTCCACTGTTCAAACTCAAACTTTTACTTCTACTGACGTGTTCCCGCCTCTGACACCTCAGGACCCCTAGGTGGGCGTTCTCATCTGCCTGATCCCACCCACTGGTGTGTCCTTATTATCATGAGGGGGTGGCTAGGCTTTGATGGCTGTGTGTTGTACCTGGGTGTGGGTTTTTGGTGGTATCAAGGAGGGTGGACACTTTTGTGACTACCTGGTTTTGCCAGAACGTCACACATACTTACCTACAACCTTGACGTGGTTGGATGGCTTTTTTGTTCTTTTATCAAAAAACGCTAGCTAAGCACCTTATGTTTTTAATGTTTACTGCAATAGTGTAGTTCATGTATACATTAATCGCAGTTTGCTGCCGCACTGTTTATGTACCGTATTTTTCGGTTTATAAGGCGCCCCGGGTTATAAGACGTACCGCAATGAGGGTCCGTTTTATAATCCTTGTGTATCTTAATCCTAATGTTTACCAGGGGGGAGCGGCTCAGGAAGGTCACAGGAGGCAGAGTCAGTGATGCTGTGGTCTCAGAGGAGGGGGTGTTGCATGTCAGGAGGGTTAGTGGATGGAGGGTCAGAGATACTATGGCCTTGGGGCCATTGATTTTCCGGCATGCTGCGGGGGTGTCACTGCAGTGGAGGACTCAGGAGAATCATAGGATGGGGTGTCGCTGCGGTGGTGGGCACCTGACCGCATATTTTATTTAATCACCCGTGGTTGACGTGATGGACTTCAAGAAAATGGCAGCAGAGACCTTTCCGTGCACGCGTCATCTCTGCGGCCATATCTGTGGCCATTTTTTTTAAGTCCATCGCGTCAAACATGGGAGATTCAATAGAATCCGAAGTAAGCTCAATGCACCCGTCACACAATACCCTCAGTATCGCCAACTCTGCCTCCTATGACCCCGCTCCACCACCGCCGCCTCAGTAAGCCATATCTGCATTGTAAAATGCACCCCCATTTTACCTTCAGTTTTGGGGGAAAAAGTGTGTCTTACAATTTGGAAAATACGGTATATGAAATATAAAAGTGACTTTGATAAATCGCAAATGATCAGCTTCAGGAAATGATTACTACCTAAAAAGTCTTCTATACAAAAATAAAATAAATGTAATCATTCCATTTCACAGACCAAACTAAATAAAGAGTTTGTCGTCAAAGCCAAGGGCAAAGGACAAGGAACATTGACGGTAAGTTCATATGTGCGTCAGCGACCAAGATTACTAAACCTAAAGCACTGACTTTAAAATACTCCAAAGCACCAAACAATAGTAGTCATATGTAGATATGGATATAACTGTAACGGATGCCTGGATCTACAGACTCAGATGGGATGTAATGGATAGGCTAGAGGGAAGCCACTCAGCAAGCAGGACCCCCAGAACTCTGAAACCCTTTAACCCCTATACAGGGATTTGGAATTACACAGGGCCCTGGAGATCACTAGCTGTGGAAGGCAGCAGTCCGGAGAGTAGTCGTCAGGCAGGGTCAAACCAGCAATAGCAGAACAGTGACAGAATCAGCAGGCAAGGACGTAATCAGAAAACGTAGCAGAGGTCAAATCCGGATCGGGCAGCGAGGTACAAAAACAGCAGGCAGGAGGGTAGTCAGGAAACATGCAGAAGTCAGCACACGAAATCACAGAACAGAATAGGGTGAACCAGGAGCCAGGATATCAGAACTATTGTTGAACTATTTTTGCAAGCACTTTGCAATTGTACACATTTAAGAAGATTTATCAGTCCCTTTACAGACTCTCATCAATCTTCTTAATTGCTTTAGGACTAGAGATGAGCAAATCTGAATGGTAAAGTTTCAGGTTCATACGGGACATCAGTTGTCTGGGACAGGGACTCAAATATAGACTTTTAGAAAATGTTTGTGTCCAAGTTCAGAATTCAGGTACTGTTCATATGTTAATAAAGTTTTTTGAAAGGCTGCATTGCAGCCAATCAACAAGCTGTGTTGCATGTAGAAATTGCCTATATGCTGCTGTGAATAATAAAGAGAAAAAATTGCCCTTGACTTCTGCCAATTTTTGATAACCTAACCAGCCAAGGTAAAGCAGACAACTGCGGGCTGCAACTATCAGCTTTACCTTAGCTGGTTATCAAAAATGGAGGTGATACCACATTGTTTGTTTTTTTTAATTATTTAAATAAATTATTTTAAAAAATGGTGTTGGGTCCGCAGTATTTGTGATAACCAGCCAAGGTAAAGCAGTCAGCTGGGGGCTGGTATTATCAGGCTGGGGAAACCCATGGTTTTTTGACCCTTCAAAGCAATTATAAATAGAGTTTTAGGAGGAAACTCAATGGAAACTCCAAAGTTTTTAAGTTTTTATTGCATTTTTAAGAGAACATGGCAACTTTCCACTTAGTTTCCGCTCCAAAAATTCTGTGTGCACATAGCCATTGAGTTAAACATCTACCAAATGGTTTGGTAAAGTTTTCAACGCCTTTATTTTATTCATTGACTCTCTAGGTTATGTCGGTTTATCATGCTCTTGTGACAGAGAAAGATAAGGAGTGCAAAAACTTTGAGCTTTCAGTTACAGTAAAGGACTTACCAAATGGTAGGTGTAAAATAAAAAAAGTGCCCCCTGCATCCAAACTGTGCCCTCCTGACCTCCAATGTGGAATGCTGCTTTTGTTTATTTTCTTTCTTGTTAGAGTTGTAGGCCTGAGTATTTTTAGCCCTTGGCCTTCCATCAGATCACAATAGTAGAGCTATAAAGGAAATATGTTGGTCCTCAGATTGATTGTAAATTAGGGCACAATATTGAATATGAATGATATGAATAAAGCATTTTTAATTTTTATTTAGACAATAGGGAGCAAGAAAATGCTTTGGCAAGAGCATCAGTCGAGATTTGTGCAAGGTAAGGAAATATTTTCTGTGAAAATTGATCTACTAAATTTTAATTGGTTAACTGGGAATAAAGGAAAGTTACAATAGCATTATATTACGTGATAAGACCAGAAAAGAATACTTGAGAAATATTTAAAGAGGACCCGCCACCCAGTCAAAAGTCGGCAGTTTTTGCTCTTTTTTGACTCCCACTGTTCCCCTGAGTATACCAGATTTTTTTGTTGTTTTTTTTTGTTTTGTTTGTTTTTTTTTTTAAATCCGCTATAGGGTTATAGAAGTATGGCCTCATTATTTAGTCCTAATTTTTATTGTCATTTACAGGGGGGTAGAGTTTACAAGGTAATTATGCTCATTAATTAAAAAGACACACCGAAAGAGAATCCGGCCCCTTTTGTAAAAAAAAGTTTAAAATTAGTATAAAATAAAAAGGAACATTTTCCCAAAAATGAATGGTGCATTTAAAAAAAAAACCAAGCAAACCCCCCCCCCCCGAATACAGGCCGTATTTTACTTAATAACATCCGACTTGCGTATGACTCCTACTTACGAATGTTGAACATTCAATAAAACCCAGACCCAATAACCTAATACTCATCGCACTGCTGGCTTTGCCATTGCCATGTAGTCCTCCAGTAAGGAGCTCTGAGTTTTGTGTATTGGATAGAAAAATAAACAATACTCACCTCTTTGGACAACCCCCTACTCACTGTCTGGTCCTTTTCTTTCCACTGTTGCGCACCAAATCTCTAAAACTTCCAGTCACGTTGAGGTCCCGAAAGTCACTGCCCATCATAAGCGCCTGATGTTGACATCTTGACATTATGATTCAGAATAACCTCTGAGGACTGGATGGATCCTCAAGTCCTGACCTGTAGTGAAGAGAGTTGAGATGCAACATGCAACGGAGGGAAGAAGAAGACCAAGTGGCAAGCAACAGGCCTGAACTATCAGGAGAGCAGTGAGCATTAGTATATTTTTTCCTGGCCCTGTTCTAACTTTCAAACATATTTGGGTTATTGCCATGCCTTGGTCTTGGTACCTGATCTGGTGGCTTTTTGCTACTTGATCGATTTTTCTTCCCTCCAGAGCCTCAGCCTGGTCAGTCTCTGTCCAAATGCCGATTGTTCTTTTCTCCTTTGTATTGCTGCTTCTCAGCTGTTCCCTTTTTCCTATTTTTTCTGTCTTTTCACATCTTGGGTGTGCTTTTGATACTCACTTTGTACCAGCCTTCTCTGCTGGCTATTTTACTATTTTATCCAGGTGGATATCTGCTTAGGAGTTCCGGCCCTACTGCAAATGGATTTTGCCTGGTAGGGCACTTTTCCATCCATGATTTCCTGGTGCGAGTACGAGCCGATAAAAAATCGGATTGCACTCGCACCAGTGTTAAACAATGAGACAGTTTCCTCTGTCCCGTTTTATCTCCACACGAATCGGGCTTTCGGTGCAATCGCAGCATGCTGCGATTTGTACCGAGTCTCGGCTGATGTGTGTGTAAAATTGCACTGCACTTGCATGTTATGTGACTGCAGTGCGGTGGACGCAGAGACAGACAACGGAGGAGATGGGGAGAAAGTGCTCCCTCCATCTTCTCCGCTCCTGTGATGCGATCGCAAGATCACATCACAGTCGCATGACCCTCAGCTGGCACCGCAGCAGAGGGTCATTTGCATATCGCTTCTGATGCTCCTGCATCGGAAGTGGCACGCAAGTGAAAAAGTGCCCGTAGGTTGAGACCAGTGTTGTATTTTTCTGCATTTTCTGAATTGCCTTTTCTAGACCTTTCTTCTGTTCTCTAGTAGGTTGATAGGAGGTTTTCCCTTGACTGCATTCATTATTCTCCTTTTCCCTTTAGCACGTGCTTTCTATTTGCTTATCTTGGGTTTCTGTCTAAGGGCCGTTTCACACATCTGGCATTTCGTCGGATTGCCGGATCCGTCACACTCCAGTACAGTAATACTGTAGAATGGCATCGCGGCAAGCTCCGGTCACGTGCTCTAGTCACATGACAGCATGTGACCGGAGGTTGCTGCAATGCCATTGTACTGTATTACACTGTACTGGAGTGTGACAGATCTGGCAATCCGGCGAAATGCCGCTGATGTGTGAAACGGCCCTTACCCTGCACACCTTCCTTATCCTAGTTAGTTGTGTATAACGACTGCCCCTTTGGTTCCTCAGGAGGGAAACAGCTTTATGGCTTTTTAGGGAGATACGTCCAAGTTGTGGTTTTTAGTTGTGCAGCTAGGGACATTCTAGTCTGTACAGGAACCAGTAGGGTATGGGTGCGGTTGCAGTAGTCTAGGCTTTATTTTTCCCTTTACCCTTGTGTGAGTTGATATCTGTTGAACAGTTATGAACCATGCTACAGAAGACATCTAGTCTGTAACCCTGGGATGCCTGTATTCAGGGGTGAGGAGAGAATAAAATAAAAGCAAAAACTTTTGACTTGTACAATGTTATTTAATCGGGTTAAGCTAAATGGACATTTAGGACCTCTTCACAGAGTATATAATACATGTATGTTTGCTCGGGGGCGGTTTCGTCACTAAAATAGTGGTTCAAGTTCCCTGTTAGGAGGCGTTGGAATGCATTGGCGATTAGCCCCTTCATGACCTATAACATACCGGTATGTTATAGGTCATGTTGCTTCCTTTGATGCACCGCTCTGTACAGCACAAATGATCAGAGTATCGCAACTTCAAGTCCACTAAGGGGACCAATAAAATAAAAAAAAAATAAAGTTCAAATCACCCCACTTTTGCCCCACTGAAAATAAAACAATTAAAAAAATACACATACAGTATTTGGTATTGCCAAGTTCAGAAATGCCCGATCTATGAAAATATTAAATAAATTAATCTTATTGTTAAAGGTCATAACAAGAAAACAAAACAAAATTTTTTTTGGTTGCCATAAAATGCAATAAGAGGCGATCAAAACATTACATCAACACCACAATGATATAATTAAAAATGTCAGCTCAGGATGCAAAAAAGAAGCCGTCACTGAGCCGTAGATACCAAAAAAATGAGAACACTACGGGTTTCGGAAAATTGTGCCAAAAATGCAATTCTTTTTTTTTAAAAAATGTCAAATTTTTTTACCCCTTATATAAAAAACTATACATGTTTGGTATCTACAAAGTAATACCTACCTGGGGAATCATACTGCCAGTTCAGTGTCCGAACCTGAACAGTAAAGGCCACTTTAAACGCAACGACATCGGTACTGAGATATCGCTGGGGTCACGGAATTCATGACGCACATCCGGCCTCGTTAGTGACGTAGTTGCGTGTGACACTTATGAGCGACCGCTAACAATCAAAAATACTCACCAAGTCGTTGATTGTTGACACGTCGTTCATTTTCAAAATGTCGTTGCTCGTTCTGGACGCAGGTTGTTCGTCATTCCTGAGGCAGCACACATCGCTACGTGTGGCACCCCGGGAACGACGAACAACAGCTTTCCTGCGTCCTCCGGCAACGAGGTGGGAGTGACGTTCATGCGGCTGCTCTCCGCCCCTCCGCTTTGTGGCCTGCTGTGTGACGTCGCTGTGACGCCGGACGAACCTCCCCCTTAAAAAAGAGGTTGTTCGCCGGCCACAGCGATGTCGTTAGGAAGGTAAGTTTGTGTGATGTGTACTTGCGATATCATTTGCCACGGCCAGCGATTTGCCCATGACACACGAACGACGGGGGCGGGTGCTATTGCTAGCGACATTGCTAGCGATGTTGCAGCATGTAAAGCGGCCTTTACACTGACTTCCTGAGAAGTCAGTGTTCGTCTGGTAGTGAACGGATGCTTGGTGTCCAGTATGAACCCCCGAAGTTCACGTTTGCCCATTAATAATTAGGAAGCCAATAGTAACATCAAATACCTACTATCTAAAATCACATGTGTTAGGATGAATACTTAAGTCAAACAAGGCATCTGCAAGTCATCTAGATATTCTTGTGATCTGATACCAATCTCATATTGCATTTTCTCTGTAGACACCTTAAAGGCAGTGATGCTACCATGTCTATCTTTGATGTTTCCATGATGACTGGATTCGCCCCTGATGTTGAAAGTCTTAATAAAGTGAGATCATTACATGAAATGTTTCAAAATATTTTTATATTCTCTTCTTGAATGAAATATCATGTATGTTCTTCTTGTGCACAGTTATCGAAGGGAGTGGAAAAATATATCTCCAAGTTTGAGATTAATAAGGAATCAACTGATAAGGGAACACTCATCATTTACCTGGACAAGGTATGACATGTCCTGCTACTACTCTCAGGTTTAAGACTATCTTATACATAAGCATATATATATATATATATATATATATATATATATATATATATATATAATTTATTTAAAGGACTGTTCACACAAGCCAATACAAATTGTATAAGGACCGGGATATTGCAATGTCTGCCTGGGACCACAGTCTCAGGATGGCTGTTACGGGCAGACTAGTGGCATGCCACCCACAAAACAGGAACCCAAGAACCCCAAAACCCTTTATATGGAAGGCTGCAATCCCGAGAAGAGTAGGCAGGCAGGGTCCAAACCAAAAGGTACAGAAAAGGGTCAAAATTGGCAGACAAGAGCGTAGTCAGGAAATCAGATTAAGGTCAGACCCGAAATGTCAGCAAAGTACAAAAACGGCAGGCAGGAGGGTCGTCAGACAACAGACAGAGGTCAAAACACAGGGATCAAATATACAGAGCAGGGTGTGAACAGAGACAAGCAGTAATAAACTAGACTATATCTGGCAGGGAGCAGCAGACCACTGAAGGTATAAGAAGGGTGTGGTGCCTTCCAATAGGCTGGAGCCGGAAGCTGATAATGTCAAACTGTAGATGGCAGCAAGGTACAAAATTGTCTGGCAGGAAAGTTGTCAGAGAAAAGGCTTGGGTCAAAACACAGGGATCAAATATACAGAGCAGGGTGTTAACCAGAGATAAGCAGAAAACTAGAATATATCTGGCAGGGAGCAGCAAACCACTGAAGGTATAAGAAGGTGTGGTGCCTTCCTGGAGCTGGAAACTGATAACTTCACCTGGAAGGCACACACCACCACAGTCAGCCAGTAGTACTGCAAGTCCCAGGCCTACCAAGCTTGGTGGATGGGCGGAGACTGCGCTCACCAGAGTTACTGGAACTGACTCCGCCTCTATTACCATCACCTCCCACAGTGGGAAGGCGGCGCCTGGTGGCCGGAGCAGAAATCACAGTGTCAGACTCTGGTGGAGATGTGACAGAGTACCATTTTTTCCCCATACAGAACAGTATGCATGTTGTCCGTAATACAGCCTCCATTTTTCACTGGGTGATGTGATTGCACCAATGGTCATTGTCAGCTGATCGATGACATGTTTAAACAACCCAATAATCAGAAATGCATATTTTTATTGGACCATCTAAATGGATCTGCGAAATAAAAATCTGAAATGTTTACTTAATCTTCAAAATATAGGTGAGGTTCCCAATACTTGAGTAGAAGTTTAGCAATGTGATGGGACCATGTATAGGAGATTACTTTGCCATGAGATCTTATTTGGTTGATGATCTTCACAATTGATAAAATTTGCCTTAATGCCATCGTAAATTCACTAACAAACCCCATTAAACAGCACAAAGGTTCTGGGTTTTGTATAGTAAAAAAGAATATCAACAATTGGGATCGAACTAGCTCACCAAAGTACTAACAGACAGCAAGAATCAGAAGGACTCATTAAACAATAATGGCCTTCAAGGTTAGAGCAGAACACAATCTGAAGATGGACTTATAGCAATCACCTGCCACAAGGCTGAAGGTCCTGTAAAGGTTTAAGGTGGGCCAGGGTTCCAATACGCCACCCATTATCATTACATATGATCACCCTCATCAGTTGAATTGTCTGTGGACAGTTTTGGTCTTCAGGCAGAATATACCTTTCGATCTTCTGGAGGCCATAAAACATTGAAACTAGTTTGGTGAAGTCATTATTATTATTATTATTTATTATTATAGCGCCATCAATTCCATGGCGCTTTACATGTGAAAGGGGTACACCATAATAGGGACAAGTACAATAATCATAAACAGTACAAGACACAGACAGATACAGGAGGATAGAGGTCCCTGCCTGTGAGGGCTCACAGTCTACAAGGAATAGGTGAGGATACAGTAGGTTAGGGTAGAGCTGATTGTGCGGCGCTGTATCAGACTGAGGGTTACGGCAGGTTGTAGGCTTGTTGGAAGAGGTGGGTCTTCAGGTTCCTTTTGAAGCTTGTCAAGGTAGGCGAGAGTCTGATGTGTTGTGGCAGAGCATTCCAGAGTATGGGGGAGGCACAGGAGAAATCTTGGATGCGATGGTGGGAAGAGGAGATGAGAGGGGAGTAGAGAAGGAGATCTTGTGAGGATTGGAGGTTACGTGTAGGTAAGTACCGGGAGACTAGGTCACAGATGTAGGGAGGAGACAGGTTGTGGATGGCTTTGTATGTCATGGTTAGTGTTTTGAACTGGAGTCGTTGGGCAATTGGAAGCCAGTGAAGGGATTGGCAGAGAGGAGAGGTCAGGGAGTAGCGGGGGGACAGGTGGATTAGCCGGGCAGCATAGTTTAGAATAGATTGGAGGGGTACGAGACTGTTAGACGGGAGGCCACAGAGCAGAAGGTAGCAATAATCCAGACGGGAGATAATAAGGGCATGTATTAGGGTTTTTGCAGCTTCTTGGGAAAGGAATGTACGAATCCGGGAAATATTTTTAAGTTGGAGGCGGTAGGAGGTGAAAAGGGCTTGGATGTGTGGCTTGAAAGAGAGATCAGAGTCTAGGATTACTCCCAGGCAGCGAGCGTGTGGCACTGGGGAAAGTGAGCAGCCATTGACATTGATGGATATGTTAGGTGGGGGAGTTGAGTGAGGAGGAGGAAAGACAATAAATTCTGTTTTGTCCATGTTCAGTTTTAGGAATCGAGCAGAGAAAAAGGATGAAATAGCCGACAGACATTGTGGGATTCTGGTTAGTAGGGAGGAGATGTCAGGTCCAGAGAGGTAGATCTGCGTATCATCAGCATAGATGTGATACTGAAAGCCGTGGGACTCTATGAGCTGTCCCAGGCCGAAGGTGTAAATGGAGAACAGCAGGGGTCCAAGAACTGAACCTTGGGGGACCCCGACAGATAGGGGGCGAGGTGAGGAAGTGGTGTGAGAGTGGGAGACGTTGAAAGTTCGGTTGGATAAGTATGAGGAGATCCAAGTCTATGATCTTTGTGGTCTGAAGTGGTGATCCTTCAAATTATGATATTTGTAGTATTGATAAGTAAAAAGAACTCAATAATGGTTAATTTTCATTTGTTGCTCAATGATCTACTCACTTGTCTTCTCTTACTTTGGACAGATTTCACATAAAGAAGAAAACTGCATCAAATTCACTGTTAAACAGATCTTTAAAGTTGGACTAATCCAACCGGCATCTGTCACTGTTTATGACTATTACACCCCCGGTAAGTGATAAAATGACTTTGATTTAATAATAAGATCTATATATTGTAAGATGGCACTCGGTAATATTGGAAATGGCCGGTATGTGTTGCAGAGAAAGTCTGCCATGAACCTGGAGTGTTCGCTGGGACTTGTAGTTCCACATGTCTTTTTGGTAACATGTTTCAGGGCTAGTTTCATGTGATGGTCAAAAGTGATGGGCGGGACTGACCATCCACATACGTCCGACCCAGGGGTGTGTCTGGGAGGATATCATGTGTCTGGTTGTGATCACATGGGGGTCTACCAGGGTCCTGGAAGGACACGGCCCGACTGGAGCACACGGTGAGACCATGTGGGGAGTGTGCTGTGACTCCTGAAATCCTGCTATATCCCCAGGAGAAAGGGGTTGTGAGCTGGTGCAGACCGCCATATTTGTCTTCACTAGCTGAGAGGTCAATGAGTAAAGGCTGGGATTCCTGCACTGGGGCACTGTGTGTATGAAGCCTTGCAGATATACTCACTATTGGAACAGACGAGGGATAGTGGCATGTTCCTGTAATTGTGTTGAAATGAACTTTAACAGCGGTCTATGACATGCTTGAATAAACTGCATGGACTGTTTAAGTGGCAACGTGCTCCTGTGTGCCTCAATCCCGCTGCCAGACATGTGTCCCCAATACATTCGGGGCGCAGGTCATTACATTATATATATATATATATATATATATATATATATATATATATATACATACTGTATATACAGTCTGGCATTTTACAATTTAGAGGGTATAACACAGAGAAAATAATATTCAAAATTATATAGGAGTGAAAGTGAGATTCATTCCCATTAAAAGGAATGTGTCAGCCCCATGATCTGGAGGAAGAAAGCTTCCAATGTGTCACTTGCTGGTCTGTGTTTTGCTGTTTTCATACAATTAGTGCTTTATCACCAGAAGGTTATCACTAGAGAATAATTGTCTTTGTGCCATCATCACCTGATTAGCAGCTGCCTGTATATCAATTCCAGTCACTATCTATGGATTGTACATACAAAGCTGACAATCAGTGGTATGAGCGGTGTTATATACAGCTCAACATTGCGAGATCTGCAGAAGACAACACTGTGATTCTATTATAACTGAAGCACTCGATAAACTGACACATCACTGGAATCAGGGTCTCTGTCCCTACATCATTCTGTGGTCATATTATATAGCAAAAACCTGTTGACAAATTCCCTTTAAGGAATTTGATATAGGAAATGGAGAATAATTGGATTAGGGAAGTTTTTGAAATCAGTGTCTTTAGGGATTGCTTAAAGGGATACTGACAGCGGACACATGCTTCCCGAAACACAGGCAGCATGTATCAGACACTGAATGTATGACTTCAGCTATGTATGTTTGACTCTGTAACACTGTGACATCTGAGGGTGAAAGGTGTTTTAAAAGAATAAAGCTGCACAGGAGACTAGTCTGAAAGCAGAGTTATCAGCGACTTCTCCCCGCCTGCTGCCTTTGAGTGACAGATCTCTCCCTTGTTGCATTCCTAGGCAGAGATCTATCAGTCATTGGCAGCTGGTGGAAAGAAGCCACAGGAGACCTGCTTTGTTCGACGAGTCACCCATGCAGCATGGTCCCCAGCCCATCTATAATATATGTTTTTCTCTCAAACATACATTACTATTATTATTATTGCGCCATTTATTTCATGGCGCTTTACATGTGAAAAGGGTATACATAAAAACAAGTACAATATTCAAACAATACAAGGCACAGGCAGGTACAAGAGGAGAGAGGACCTTCCCCACGAGGGCTCACAGTCTACAAGAGGAGAGAGGACACTGCCCAAGAGGGCTCACAGTCTACAAAAGGAGAGAGGACCCTCTCCACGAGGGCTCACAGTCTACAAGAGGAGATAGGACCCTGCCCATGAGGGCTCACAGTCTTCAAAAGGAGAGAGGACCCTCTCCACACGGGCTCACAGTCTACAAGAGGAGAGAGGACCCTGCCCACGAGGGCTCACAGTCTACAAAAGGTGAGAGGACCCTCTCCACGAGGGCTCACAGTCTACAAGAGGAGAGAGGACCGTTCCCAGGAGGGCTCACAGTCTACAAGAGGAGAGAAGACTCAGCCTATGAGGGCTCACAGTCTACAAGAGGAGAGAGGACCCTGCCCACAAGGGCTCACAGTCTACAAACGGAGAGAGGACCCTCTCCACGAGGGCTCACAGTCTACAAGAGGAGAGAGGACCCTGCCCACGAGGGCTCACAGTCTACAAGAGGAGAGAAGACCCTGCCCATGAGGGCTCACAGTCTACAAGAGGAGAGAGGACACTGCCCACGAGGGCTCACAATCTACAAGAGGAGAGAGGACCGTCTCCACGAGGGCTCACAGTCTACAAGAGGAGAGAGGACCGTTCCCAGGAGGGCTCACAGTCTACAAGAGGAGAGAAGACTCAGCCCATGAGGGCTCACAGTCTACAAGAGGAGAGAGGACACTGCCCACGAGGGCTCACAATCTACAAGAGGAGAGAGGACCGTCTCCACGAGGGCTCACAATCTACAAGAGGAGAGAGGACCGTGCCCACGAGGGCTCACAGTCTATAAAGAGAGAGGACCCTGCCCATAAGGGGGCATAATCTACAAGAGGAGAAAGGACCCTGCCCACGAGGGCTCACAATCTACAAGAGGAGAGAGGACCGTCTCCACAAGGGCTCACAGTCTACAAGAGGAGAGAGGACCGTTCCCAGGAGGGCTCACAGTCTACAAGAGGAGAGAAGACTCAGCCCATGAGGGCTCACAGTCTACAAGAGGAGAGAGGACACTGCCCACGAGGGCTCACAATCTACAAGAGGAGAGAGGACCGTCTCCACGAGGGCTCACAATCTACAAGAGGAGAGAGGACCGTGCCCATGAGGGCTCACAGTCTATAAAGAGAGAGGACCCTGCCCATAAGGGGGCATAATCTACAAGAGGAGAAAGGACCCTGCCCACGAGGGCTCACAGTCTACAAGAGGAGAGAGGACCTTGCCCACAAGGGCTCACAATCTACAGGAGGAGAGAAGACTGGAGAGGGAGAGTTTACAAAGGGAAAGATTGATTAGAAAAATATTCCTGAAATCATAACGGGAAGTAGTCACATCAAGAAGTTTTTGTTAAGAAAAAGGCAGATTTTGGCAATGTCATTAGGGTGCAAGTGACAAGAGATTGGTGGGAAGGAAAGATCTGAGTCACATGTAACCCCAAGAAAGGACTGCTGCCTTGGAGTAATAGCAGCGCCACAAACTGACATGGACATAGTAAGTCGACGAAGGTTCAAAGTCAATTTCAGAGAGAAAACATGGGGTTAGAGACAGAACACGGACAATCACTTATACATAAGTGTTTAATGTGTTAATCTATATTTTACTTTCACTCCCCTTTGTAGAAAACCGCTGCACTAAGTTCTACCATGTGGATAAGGACAGCAAGTTATTGGGCAAGATCTGTCAAAATGACGTGTGCCGGTGTGCGGAGGGTAAGTGCCAAAACAGCAAATGCACAAAATAAATCAGAAGCCATGTTAAGTATGTCTTTGTCTATCTATCTCTGTCTGTCAGCCTCTGTCTCTATCTGTCTGTCTCTTTCCCTGTCTGCCTCTTTCCCTGTCTGCCTCTTTCCCTACTTGTTTCTGTCTTTTTTCATCAAGAAAGTGCCCATACAAATATTATTTCCCCAATAAGGATAAGCTTCAACTAGAACATTACACACAATGTCTGATTGGTATATTCAGAACAATGAAGCTATAGAAACTAAGTAATAAAATATTAATTTTTATTCAATTATCATTAAAATTGTTACAAATATAAAATTTCAATAAGAATTCCACATAAATACAACAGAGACATGAATGTGAGTCAATAGGCAAAATAAAGGATTATTTTCACAATAAAAAAAATGTTTTCCTGTAAAAATATAAATATATGCAAATAGAAAAATATATCCCTTATATATAAACCAGTGATTATTAAATATTGGCACTAATGCACATAAATACTCAGGGATAACAGTTCATATAAATAACATGGGGTAATTATTATTGTAAGAATATATATTTATATATAAAAGAATCAAAGTTTATTTGCAAATTGCATTATCTTGACTATATATAAATATTTTAAGAAAACAAGTATATCAAAATTTAAACCATGCAGTCAGTAGCAGGTTAAAACATGTATAAATATTTAAAACCCATGAAAAATAAGCCCTGTATTATAGCCTGAAATTCTGATACAAGGTGCCAAGTGCGATGCTCTAATCACTGATTAACATAAGCCCGTTAGTATTGCACAAAGTGCCCAATCAGGTTTCTCCCTGTTCAGAGTAATGGACCTCAGCCATATTCATTAAATAGTTATAGGAGGTATAAAAAGCAGATTGCTCAATACTTACAAGAGACTCACTCCACGTCCCGTCACCCCAACATATGTTTCGCCTTTTCTTCTTCGGGGGGCGTGTGTTATCAAAATTAGAAAATTTTTCTAATTTTGATAATATGCACATACAAAACAAATCTTGCATGTAAAGCACTTGTTTAGTTTAAGGAAATCCACATATAATGTGAATTTAGATACATTGCTTTCTCTGTGCGGTGCGCATATATGGGATCGCGATGCTGTTGCTTCCACACAGTGATATACCTTGATGCAATGGGGCTTCCCTTGTCTAGTGACAAGTGGAACGCAGCGTGCGTCTCACATTCACTGTTAGGAAGCAATCTTTAGATACAGCCCCGTGATCCAGATCATGCGCCGCAATACACAGATGCCGGCAATTCTGAATTATCTGACACACTATATAAAGACCGCAACCCCTCACCTTAACACACGCCCCCCGAAGAAGAAAAGGCGAAACATATGTTGGGGTGACGGGACGTGGAGTGAGTCTCTTATAAGTAATGTGCAATCTGCTTCTTATGCCTCCTATAACTATTTAATGAATACGGCTGAGGTCCATTACTCTGAACAGGGAGAAAACCTGATCGGGCACATTGTGCAATACTAACGGGCTTAGGGTATGTGCACACGTTGCTTTTTACCTGCTTTTTACCTGCTTTTTTGCTGCTTTTTCTTCTGCGCTGTTTAATGCCAAAATGGATGTGTTCTTCTATTCAAGCAAAGTCTATGGGAATTTGGGTTTCTTGTTCACACTATGTTGTTCAAAATGCTGCCTTTTTGTGGCAGAACTTTGGTCAAAAACTCAGCTTTGCAGTGCAAAACCCAAATGGCAAAAACAATTGACATGTTGCTTCTTTGAAAAGCTGAGTTTTTGACCAAAGTTCTGCCACAAAAAGGCAGCATTTTGAACAACATAGTGTGAACAAGAAACCCAAATTCCCATAGACTTTGCTTGAATAGAAGAACACATTCATTTTGGCATTAAACAGCGCAGAAGAAAAAGCAGCAAAAAAGCAGGTAAAAAGCAGGTAAAAAGCAACGTGCGCACATACCCTTATGTTAATCAGTGATTAGAGCATCGCACTTGGCACCTTGTATCAGAATTTCAGGCTATAATACAGGGCTTATTTTTCATGGGTGTTAAATATTTATACATGTTTTAACCTGCTACTGACTGCATGGTTTAAATTTTGATATACTTGTTTTCTTAAAATATTTATATATAGTCAAGATAATGCAATTTGCAAATAAACTTTGATTCTTTTATATATAAATATATATTCTTGCAATAATAATTACCCCATGTTATTTATATGAACTGTTATCCCTGAGTATTTATGTGCATTAGTGCCAATATTTAATAATCACTGGTTTATATAAAAGGGATATATTTTTCTATTTGCATATATTTATATTTTTACAGGAATTTTTTTTTTTTATTGTGAAAATATTCCTTTATTTTGCCTATTGACTCACATTCATGTCTCTGTTGTATTTATGTGGAATTTTTATTGAAATTTTATATTTGTAACAATTTTAATGATAATTGAATAAAAATTAATATTTTATTACTTAGTTTCTATTGTCTCTGTCTTTGTCTGTTTGTCGCTTTCCCTGTCTGCCTCTGTTTGTCTGTCTATCTCTGTCTCTTTCCCTGTCTGCCACTTTCTCTGTCTCTGTCTATCTCTGCCTCTTTCCCTGTCTGCCTCTTTCCCTGTCTGCCCCTTTTTGTCTGTCTCTGTCTATCTCACTGTCTGTCTCTCTGTCTCTCTCTATCCCTGTGTGTCTCTCTCTCTGTCTGTCTCTTTCTCTGTATGTGCCTATGCCTGTCTCTCTATCTTTCTCTATCCCTGTGTCTCTCTCTCTCTGTCTCTTTCTATGTATGTGCCTATGCCTGTCTCTCTATCTTTCTCTATCCCTGTGTCTCTCTCTCTCTCTGTCTGTCTCTTTCTATGTATGTGCCTATGCCTGTCTTTCTCTCAGTCTGTCTCTGTCTGTGTCCATCTCTCCATTGACATAATATTACCTCACACATAAGCTTCTTATACTAACAATATCCTTTGTGCCTATAGCAACCAATCACAGCTCCTATTAATGACTTGTAGCTCCCAGTTCCATTGACTTTAATGGAAGCAGGTTTTTTGGTGAATAACTGTAAAGCGTGGGGTTACATTTTCCCCTCAAAATATAGTCTATGACATTCCCTGAGTCACATGAGGCGTCTGTGCAAAATTTCATGATTGTAAATGCGACGATGCGGATTCCTTTAGCGGACACACATACATACACAAGCACACACACATACACACACATACATACATACACACATACAGACACAAACACACACACATACATACATACACACACATACACATACATACACACACATACATACACACATACAGACACAAGCACACACACATACACACACATACATACATACATACACACACATACATACATACATACACACATACAGACACAAACACACACACATACATACATACACACACATACACATACATACACACACAGACACATAGACTGCGCTATATATATTAATTTCAATAAAATTGATTGTATTTTTTTACTTTTTTGTCGGCTGTTTTTGTAAATACCCTAATACAAATTCTGTAACAAAAGTGTAGAGCAATAAAAATGTATAACAAAAAATACTGAAAACTACTAAAAAAAAAAAATCTACAAAAAATACTAGAATTGATTAGAACATACAGAGAGGCAGTGGGGTGGCCAAAAATCTAATCTTTATCTCTTGCCATAATATCAATGTTTTTGGGCGATTTTGTCTTTTAGAGAATTGTTTCTTACAACAACAACTGGAAGGGAAACTAAATGCTCGTCAACGATACGATAGAGCGTGTGCACCCGGAGTGGACTATGGTGAGCGGCGCACACTTCTGTTTACATGTCTACATATATCAATTCAGTTGACCTTGTTTTCCATGTTGAAGTCAGCAGTTGGCCACTTCTTGGAATAAATACAAAGGCACTAAGTATCCCGTCCATTACAACCCCTTTTTTCTTAATTTCCTATTATAGTGTACAAGATGCGCCTGGACGAAAAACAAGAGAATGATAACTATGATAACTACGTGATGACGATTATTAACGTCATCAAGGAAGGTAAATACTGGAAACAATGGTATATATAGTATATGGAATGTATATCTATGTTATTGGTACTCCTCTCCATGATATACTACAATATTCTCAGCAATGACCTCTAATCAGTGTGCGATGCGTGACACTATTTACATCCATCCCCCTTTTGAGCTAATCATGAGGTACCGATCGGACAGGCCCCAACCAATCCGATACTGCAGATGTATAATTGAAAGTAGAGGTCAACCCCCTTGTGCTTAATGAAGAAACTGTTCTTATGCTAATAAAGTTGTTGAAAGACTGCAGTGCAGCCAATCAACAAGCTTAAGGGCGGCGTCACACGCTACATCTAACGATATGTCGTCGGGGTCACAAAATTCGTGACGCACATCCGGCATCGTTAGAGATATCGTACTGTGTGACACCTCCGAATGACTGTTAACGAGCAAAAATACTCACCTTATCGTAGCTCGTTGACACGTCGCTCATTTTCATAATGTCGTCCTCCTTCTGTGCGCAGGTTGTTCGTCGTTCCTGAGGCAGCACACACGTGTGACACCCCGGGAACGATGAACACAGCTTACCTGCGTCCCACCGGCAATGAGGAAGGAAGGAGGTGGGCGGGATGTTACGTCCTGCTCATCTCCGCCCCTCCGCTTCTATTGGCCGGCGGCTATGTGACGTCGCTGTGACGCCGAATGTCCCTCCGCCTTCAGGAAGTGGATGTTCGCCGCCCACAGCGACGTCATTAGTGAGGTAAGTACGTGTGACGGGGGTTAACTACATTGTGCGCCACGGGCAATGAATTGCCCGTGACGCACAACCGATGGGGGCGGGTGCGATCACTCATGCGAACGCACGATATATCGGAGCGTGTGACGGGGCCTTTATTGCATGTGAAAGTTGCCTGTACACTGCTGTGAACAATAAAGCAAAAAAAAAATTAAAATGACATAAGCTCCAGCCTATTTTTGATAACTAGTGCAGATAAAGCAGATAACTGCCGCCTGCAACCCTCAGCTGTCAGCTTTACCTTAGCTGGTTATCAAAAATAGGGAGGAACCCATGCTATTTTTTAAATTATTTAAATAAATATTAAAAAATGGCATGGGGTCCCCCCTATTTTGGATAACCAGGCAAGGTAAAGCAGACAGCTGGAGGCTGGTATTATCAGGCTGGTAAGTTTAGTAATTTTTGTTGGCTCTTCCCAGCCTAAAAATAGCAGCCCGCAGCCACCCCAGAAGTGGCACATTAATTAAAAACGCCAAATCTGGCTCTTTGACCTATGTGTAACCACAAAATAGAGTACCAATTCCTGCTTATATTATAAAAATAGTCTTTATTAATACAATGTCCTTTTAAAAATACATAACAATATGAAGACTGTATGCCTAAATTACAATACACATATTTTAGTAGAGATGGAAAGCATAAGTTATCATATGTAGTCTTAGATAAACATAAATGTATTACCACCAGTTCCATAGGAGAAAAAAATAGATGTAGACAGCTTTTATTTTAAAAATAACTTACCTATTTGAAGTGTGACACTGATAACAAAATGTAGCAGAGCTGAGGTGGTCAGATATAGCAGAGCTGAGATAGACAGATGTAGCAGAGCTGAGACGGTCAGATATAGCAGAGCATGCACAGTTAGACGCTACATCTGTCTGTCTTCTTCACTCAGATGTAGCAAAGCAGAGAAGATTAGATGTAGCAGAGCAGAGACAGACAGTTGTTATATCTGTCTCTGCTCTGCCCATTTGACCTTCTCACTCAGATGTAGCAGAGCTGAGACGGTCAGACATAGCAGAGCACAGACGGTCAGAGACTATACATCTGTCTCTGCTCTGCTAAAGCTGACTGTTTAACTTAGATGTTGCAGAGCTGAGATGTCATATGTAGCAGAGCAAAGACGGTGATAAACACTATATTTGTCTCATCTCTTCTACAGCTGACAATTTCACTCATGTAGCTGAGCTGAGACCGTCAGAGACTCTACATCTGTCTCTGCTCTGCTACATCTGACAGTCTCATTCAAATGTAGCAGGGATAAGATGGTCAGAGATGCTACATCTGTGTCTGTTCTGCTACATCTGACTATCTCACTCAGATGTAGCAAACCAGAGAAGATCAGATGTAGCAGAGCTGAGATGGTCAGACATACACAGCAGAGATGGTCAGAGACCATATATCTGTCTCTGCTTTGCTAAAGCTGTTTAATGTAGATGTCGCGGAGCTGAGATTGTCAGATGTAGCAGAGCAAAGACGGCGATAAACACTACATCTGTCTCATCTCTTCTACAGCTGACCATCTCACTCAGATGTAGCAAAGCAGAGAAGATCAAATGTAGCAGAACTGAGACGGTCAGACATACAGAGTAGAAATAGTCAGAGACCATATATCTGTCTCTGCTCTGCTAAAGCTGACTGTTTAACTTAGATGTTGCGGAGCTGAGATGGTCAGATGTAGCAGAGCAAAGACGGTGATAAACACTACATCTGTCTCATCTCTTCTACAGCTGACAATTTCACTCATGTAGCTGAGCTGAGACCGTCAGAGACATACATCTGTCTCTGCTCTGCTACATCTGACAGTCTCATTCAAATGTAGCAGGGATAAGATGGTCAGAGATGCAACATCTGTGTCTGTTCTGCTACATCTGACTATCTCACTCAGATGTAGCAAAGCAGAGATCAGATAAAGCAGAAGAGAGGCGGTCAGATGTTACAGCTGTCTCTGCTCTAATTCATTTGACCATCTCACTGAAATGTAGCAGAGCAGAGATGGTCAGAAACCGTACAAATGTCTCTGCTCTGCTACATCTGACTGTTTCACTTAGATGTTGCAGAGCTGAGAGTCAGATGCTGCAGAGCAAAGATGGTCAGAGAAACTACATGTCTCATCTCTTCTACATCTGTCTCATATGTAGTAGAGCTGAGGTGGTCAGAAATTATACATCTCTCTGCTCCTCTACATCTGACAGTCACACTCAGATGTAGCAGAGCTGCGATGGTCAGATATAGTAAACTAGAGACAGTCAGATGTAGCAGTGCAGAGACACTATATTTGATGTGGCATCACTGACCGCCTCTGCTTTGCTATATCTAAGCATCTCAGCTCTGCTACAACTGTGTGAGCAGGTCAGATGTAGCAGAGGAGAGACAGATATAGCATTTCTGACCATCAGCTTGGCTACATCTGAGTGAGATGGTCAGATGTAGCAGAGGAGAGACAGATATAGCATTTCTGACCATCAGCTTGGCTACATCTGAGTGAGATGGTCAGATGTAGCAGAGGAGAGACAGATATAGCATTTCTGACCATCAGCTTGGCTACATCTGAGTGAGACGGTCAGATATAGCAGAGGAGAGACAGATGTAGCATTTCTGACCATCAGCTTGGCTACATCTGAGTGAGATGGTCAGATGTAGCAGAGGAGAGACAGATGTAGCATTTCTGACCATCAGCTTGGCTACATCTGAGTGAGATGGTCAGATGTAGCAGAGCAGAGACAGATGTAGCATTTCTGACCATCAGCTTGGCTACATCTGAGTGAGATGGTCAGATGTAGCAGAGCAGAGACAGTCAGATGTAAGAGAAAGAGATAGAGAGTGATAGAGAGAACTAACCTGGGAGATCTTCAGTTCCAAAAGAGTCCAGTTGAGCGAGAAGTCCCTGCACTCGGCCTCAGTACCCCCAGCTTCAGAGCGGTGGCCCATGTCATTGAAACAAGCTCTTTCACTGTAACCCGAGCACCACACCATAGCTGGCATTGCTCATTACTTGATTGAGCACTCAAATACTCAAACACTCAAATACTCAATCGAGTAACATAATAATAATCTTTGTTTCTATAGCGCCAACATATTTCGCAGCGCTTTACAATTCCGGAGGATCATATACAAACAAGTAACAATTATAGAAAATACAATATTTAGAGGGAAAAAAAGACAACCCTGCTCATGAGAGCTTACAATCTACAATGAGATGGGGGGGGAGAGGCAAGGTACAAGTGCTTATTTACAATGACAATCCAGCCATCTCAAGGAAATGGAGGATAGATAATGGCTTCCTGGACCAGTTGGCCAGAACCTTGAGATGCATTTGGGTGCCATGAAGTTTGACGTGGGGTTATGTTCTGAGAAGGCGTGGAGGAACTATGTGAATTTAGTTCGGCTAGGTAGTGTGATAGGCCACCCTAAAAAGATGCGTTTTTAGGGTGAGTAAGTTATGATTCGTCCTAGCTTCTTGGGGTAGAGCGTTCCAGAGGATTGGTGCAGCTCGGAAGAAGTCTTGGATCTGGGAGTGGGAGGTTCAAATTAGTGTGAATGTTAGTCGAAAGTCAATTGCAGAGCGTAGAGAATGGGTGGGATGATAGACAGAGAGGAGGGTGGAGATGTAGGGGGGTGCCGCACTGTGGAGAGCTTTGTGGTGACAGAGAGGAGGGTGGAGACGCAGGGGGTGCCACACTGTGGAGAGCTTTGTGGTGATAGACTGAGAGCAGGGTGGAGATGTAGAGGGGTGCCGCACTGTGGAGAGCTTTGCGGTGATAGACAGAGAGGAGGGTGGAGATGTAGGGGGTTCCGCACTGTGGAGAGCTTTGTGGTGATAGACAGAGATGATGGTGGAGATGTAGGGGGTGCCGCACTGTGGAGAGCTTTGTGGTGATAGACAGAGAGGAGGGTGGAGATGTAGGGGGGTGTCGCACTGTGGAGAGCTTTGTGGTGATAGACAGAGATAAGGGTGGAGATGTAGAGGGGTGCCGCACTGTGGAGAGCTTTGTGGTGATAGACAGAGAGGAGGGTGGAGATGTAGGGGGGTGCCGCACTGTGGAGAGCTTTGTGGTGATAGACAGAGATAAGGGTGGAGATGTAGAGGGGTGCCGCACTGTGGAGAGCTTTGTGGTGATAGACAGAGAGGAGGGTGGAGATGTAGGGGGTGCCGCACTGTGGAGAGCTTTGTGGTGATAGACAGAGAGGTGGGTGGAGATGTAGGGGGTGCCGCACTGTGGAGAGCTTTGTGGTGATAGACAGAGATGATGGTGGAGATGTAGGGGGGTGCCGCACTGTGGAAAGCTTTGCGGTGATAGACAGAGAGGAGGGTGGAGATGTAGGGGGTTCCGCACTGTGGAGAGCTTTGTGGTGATAGACAGAGATAAGGGTGGAGATGTAGGGGGGTGCCGCACTGTGGAGAGCTTTGTGGTGATAGACAGAGAGGAGGGTGGAGATGTAGAGGGGTGCCGCACTGTGGAGAGCTTTGTGGGTGAGAAAAAGCAGTTTCAATTGGATCCTGTGATATATCGGTGGGCAGTGCAATGACTGGCACAGAACAGAAGCGTCTAATGGTTAGCCAGATAGGTGACCCTGGCTGCTGCATTAAGGATGGACTGTAGAGGAGAGAGTCTAATTAGGGGGAGACCAATTAATAGAGAGTTACAGTAGTCAAGGCGAGAGTAGATCAGGGCCACGGTGAGGGTTTTTGTCGTTTCCATTGTGAGAAAGGGGCGGATTCTAGAGATGTTCTTGAGGTGCAAGCGGCAGGTGCGGGCAAGAGCTTGTATATAGGAGGTGAAGGAGATCAGTGTCAAGTATAACACCCAGACAGCGGGCTTGCTGCCTAGGAGTTATTGTGGTGCCACACACAGAGAGGGAGATGTCAGGATTAGGGAGGTTAGAAGATGGAGGAAATAGAAGAAGTTCAGTTTTGGAAAGCTTAAGTTTCAGATAGAGAGCAGACATGATGTTGCAAACTGCGGACAGTCACTGGTGTTCTATAGTACAGTGGGGGTTAGTTCAGGGGATGAGGTGTATAGCTGTGTGTCATCAGCATAAAGATGGTGCTTGAAGCCAAATCTGCTGATGGTCTGTCCAATTGGGGCAGTGCAGAGGGAGAAAAGAAGAGGGCCAAGGACTGAACCTTGAGGGAACCCAACTGTGAGAGGAAGTGGAGAAGATGTGGAGCCAGCAAATGATACACTGAATGAGCGGCCAGAAAGATAGGAAGAGAACCAGGAGAGGGCGGTGTCCTTTAGGCCGATAGAATGGAGCATAGAGAGAAGGAGATGGTGGTCAACAGTGTCGAAGGCGGCAGAAAGGTCAAGAAGGATAAGCAGAGAGTGGTCACCGTTACGTTTTGCAGTAACTAGCCGTGCCCACCATGCTCGCTTATCACTATTACTCTTTTATTAGTTAACTTTTTTTAACTTTTATTTTCCTATTTGGGACTAAACAACATTCCATACTTGATTGCTAATACAATATACTGCAATACATTGGTACGGCAAAGTATTAGACCTGCCAGTGCAAAACCAGAGACAGGAACTAATGGGCGTACAAAGACGGCAGCCATTGCCCATTGGCCCATATAAGAAGACCAATAATATTACGAACCCATGGAATTGGGGGCCTTGAAATAAATTTTGCTTTACAGCCCAAGAGCTTGTGTGGCGCCCTGGACAAGCCAGGTCGTCACAGGTACTACAACAACACACCCCACACCCCGGTTAGGCACACCGAAGTCAAACAAAAATCCTTGTTGCCTCCCTCTAGGGGCTGATGTCCACACCAGGGGGTGGGCCAGGCGGTTGGCCCCGCCCACCGAGGAGTTCACAGTCCTGGAGGCGGGAAAAGGAGAGAGTTCAGTTGAGATGAGTTTGGAGTTGAGTTGAGGAGTAGTGAAGTGAAGTGGCAGTAGAGAAGACTGACCGTGTCCGGTTGCGTGGCCCGGCACATACAGCAAGGTTGGCAGACGGTAGTGACCGTCTGCAGGAGAGGCTAATTGGAGCGAACCGTAAGGACCGGGGACGGGCGGTGGCCCGACGGTACCGGATCGGGGAGAAAAGAGAAGCCAGCACCACTCGGCAGGGCTTACGGACCCCGACCAGGCTAGGAGTCGCCATAAAACTGGTCAAATCCGTTAGCGAAGGGAACCTCCGGGGTTTCCCAGCAGTCAAGACCCGATTGAAGGCAACAGCTCAAACCGTAAAGGGAAACACAGTCACCGCCAAGGCTACAGTTCCCAGGGCCAGAGCCTGCGGGCAAAAGGCGCTCCTTCAGCATCCATCCAAGCTGGGGAGCAGGTTACCAGTGGGAAGCAATCAGTACCACAAACAAACCAAAGGTGCAGGGAAAGACAGTCACCATCAACCTACCGGGAGCAGAAACCACCGCAGCCGTCAGTGGGCCCCGTCCATCCAGCCGTGTGTTTTACCAAGGACTTTGCATTCGTCATTGGCTGAGTGAGTACTACCGTGCCGTGCGGCACCGCGCTGCCCCCGTGACCCTGCACCTCGCCAGGCCCCGTAACCCGCCTGCCATCCATCCCTACCCCTCACCGGGCCCCGGGACAACCTACCCCCCTACCCACGGAGGGGAGAACCAACATCCAAGCTGCTCCCTATCATCGCTCCCAGGATCTCCGTCCAGAGCAGCAGTGGTGTCCCAACCTCACCACAAACCGTGGGTGGCGTCACGGACAATATCCCTAAACCAAACCACCCCCTTTCACTCACAGGCGAGGAGCGCCGCTCGAGTCCCCGGGATCCGGCCCACCGCTTGAGCCACTGAGCAGCAGCAGCAGAGCAGCCGGACCCGAGCAGTGGGTGAGCGCAGCGTCCCCTCCTCCGCCCGCGACACTTGCACTCCACTGTGGTTGTGTTTCTCACATTTAGACATGGCACCCATAGGTTACATCTGTGTTATCTGCCGTATACACATTAGCCTCCAATGCGCTGGTGTTTTATTTCCCATATTTTGTCTCGTTAATAGGCACAGATGTAAATGTTCTGAACAAACAGAGGAATTTTGTCAGCCATGTAAAGTGCCGGAAAGCATTAGATCTGAAAGAAGGGCAGGATTACCTGGTTTGGGGCGTAAGAACCGACCTGTGGGACCAGCCATCCGGGTGAGTGATGAGTCCAGTATAATATAATCATGGTTATTACGGCTTATTAATTATATAACATAAGGGCTTATTCACATTATTGTATAATTGACGCCTAATTCTGCTGACATATACAATTATAAAGCCATGATTCAGAGGACATGAAGTGTCTACGAATCGGTCACACCCAGTAACACATTGCAGGACACCACACACTGCTGTATACTGCCCGTAAGGGAAAAGGCTTCTAGGTAGCACTTCTGCTATAGCATGCAAAATACATGCAGAAGGTAATAATACTCCAGAGCTGCATTCACTATTCTGCTGGTGCAGTCACTGTGTACATACATTACATTACTGATCCTGAGTTACCTCCTGTATTATACTCCAGAGCTGCACTCACTATTCTGCTGGTGCAGTCACTGTGTACATACATTACATTACTAATCCTGCATTATACTCCAGAGCTGCACTCACTATTCTGCTGGTGGAGTCACTGTGTACATACATTACATTACTGATCCTGCATTATACTCCAGAGGTGCACTCACTATTCTGCTGGTGCAGTCACTGTGTACATACATTACATTACTGATCCTGCATTATACTCCAGAGCTGCACTCACTATTCTGCTGGTGGAGTCACTGTGTACATACATTACATTACTGATCCTGTATTATACTCCAGAGGTGCACTCACTATTCTCCTGGTGCAGTCACTGTATACATACATTAGATTACTAATCCTGCATTATACTCCAGAGCTGCACTCACTATTCTGCTGGTGCAGTCACTGTGTACATACATTACATTACTGATCCTGCATTATACTCCAGAGCTGCACTCACTATTCTGCTGGTGCAGTCACTGTGTACATACATTACATTACTGATCCTGCATTATACTCCAGAGCTGTACTCACTATTCTGCTGGTGCAGTCACTGTGCACATACATTGCAATACATTTCTGTCGCTGATCCTACATTTAGGTGTGTAGTTGGGCTCCTGTAATAGAACTATTGAGTTATATTTTCCTAGATCATGTTAGTACAGCACCTGATATAAAGGAATTTTTATGCCAACACTTAACAATTTGGGGTAGTTATGAGATTTCGGCTCTGAGGCCTGCAGAATTGTGAATGTAACTATAGACTCCCCACAGTCAGGACGTCCCCTGGTTGGAGTGTTATAGTCTTCCCGTGATGTGTAGTGTACATTGTACTGTGGATATAATCCTAGTTGCTTATTGTTATATTTCCTCTTTTTAGTTATTCCTACATTATCGGAAAAGATACGTGGATTGAATGGTGGCCGAATGAACGGGAATGCCAAAATGTACAAAACCTAGACCACTGTAACGATTTCGAGGAACTTTCTGAAGCTCTGGAAATTAATGGATGTGCTTCATAATAACACACAGCCTCTAAACCTTTCCCGTCACACTGGTCCCTCTTTAACTCTAGTTGTCATTTGATATTTTATATGTCAATAAAGCTTTTATTTCCCATTCATTAAATTCATCTTATTGAGTAATATCCAGTATCTTCAATATACACTTTTTGCTCAAATGTTTGAAAGTCACAGAGCTTCTAACTGATATACCTATCTCTTTGTAGTGCCGGCATCCCTGAAGGGAAGCCAATTTACTCACCACCACCACCCTGGCTGGGTCACGTCCTTTCCTAAACACTCCTGCTGATCTGTGGCGCCCTGGCCTAGCCAGGTCGTCACAGATAACACACAAACACCCCCACCCCCATTAGACAGTGACACCAGCCAAACACAAAACCCTTGTTGCCTCCCTCCAGGGTCTGATGTCCACACCAGGTGGGGCGCAGCTAAGCAGTTGGCTCCACCTACCGAGGAGTTCACAGTCCTGGAGGCGGGAAAAGTGGGAGTTCAGTTCAGGAGGTTGAAGTGAGAGGAGTAAACACTTGGGTGTCTGGGTTTGTGGCCCAGGCACTGACAGCAAGGTTGGCAGACGGTGGTGGCCGTCTGCAGGAGTGGTGAAGCAACGCAGAACCGTAGGACCGGGGTCGGGCGTTGGCCCGCCGGTACCGACCGGGGAGCGAAGTGAAGCCAGCACACACAGGCAGGGCCATCGGACCCCGACCAGGCTTGGAGCCGCCGACAATAGTCAAATCCAAGTGTGACAGGAACCCCAGGGGTTTCCTAACAGCCAAAGACCCGATTGAAGGCAACCGCCCACACCGTGAGGCTATACAGCTACCGCCTAAGGCTAGAGACCCAAGGGCCAGCGCCTGCGGGCAAAGGGGGCTCCTCCGGCATCCATACGCCGGGGAGCGGACTACCGTTGGGGATCGATAGTAGTCAACTAAGTACATCAAGGTGCAGGGAAAGACAGCCGCCATCACCTGTCTGGGGAGAGACACTGCAGCCGGCTGCGGGACCCGTCCATCCAGCCGTTTGGTTTACCGAGGACTTTGTGCATCTCTTGCTGATGGAGTACACTCGTGCCATCCGGCACCGCGCCGCGCTGTCCCTGCAACCCTGCACCTCACCAACCCTGCCTCCCCGACACATCACCGGGCCCCGGGACCACTGACCCATACCCACGGAGGGGGAAAACAACATCCCAGCTGCTCCCTACCATCGCTCCCGGGATCCCCGTCACCAGCAGCGGTGGTGCTCATCTTCACCACGACCCGTGGGTGGCGTCACGGACTAAATCCCCCAAACCAACCACCCCTTTCACTCACGGGCGAGGGGCGCCGCTCGAGTCCCCGGATCCGGCCCACCGCTCGAGCCACCGAGCAGCAGTCGCAGCAGCGCCGGACCCGATCGTTAGCGAGCGCGCGGCGTCGGCGTCCTCCCCACCCGCGACAATCTACATGTGCTGCTGTCTCCTTCCCCTCCTGCAGCCGCTGCACACAGCCCAGGTCTCCCGGGAGTGTGCTTAGAGCGCTCGCGCATGCACCGACCCCCTCTTAAAGGACCAGTGCACTATTTCCAGGAAATGCCTTTCAGCCATAGGCTATATACTTAAGGCACCCTCCCATTAGGAGAGGTGCCTGTGCAATGCTCCTAGTTAGTCAGTATACCAGTCTTTTGCTAACTGGTTGTCAGGTTCCTGTGCTCCTGTCCCATTCCCCCTGTGTCCCGTCACCTGTGCTTGCTTTCCCATACTTGTCTGTCCCTGCCATACCCACAATTCCTGTCTATACCAGCCTGCTTCAGTCACTCCACCTGTACCTGTCTATTCTTGAGTCCACCTCCTGCCCTGGGGGTCAGCTGAGACAGTCCGGTGTACTGATCTGAGAACGGTAACTGGCATCCGCCTCGCGGTAGGCATTTAGTTAAGCCCCTCCCACTCATGGGTAAGCCTGGGTTTCCCTTGTAGTCCAGTAGGTCCACTAATCCCTACTTGCTGCTGTGCCGCCCCCGTGCCAGCAGCCAGCGCTACTCGGATCCGGGCCTACGGTACGGCTCGAGGGGTTCTCCGGACACTCCGAATAAAAGGGGGAAGTATTTGTACGGGATTGATTGTAGAATGTCTGTGATGCCACCCACGGTGTGTGGTGAGGTAGGACACAACCGCTGCTGTTATGGTGCACCCGGGGGAGATGTAATGGCAGCCGGATGTTAACCCCTCCGTGGGTAGGGATGGTTGCCACGGGGCCCAGTGTCTCTGTGCAGGGTATTGCGACGGCAGGGGATGGTCGGGTCCCGCAGCCGGCTGCCTTTGTCCCTTGTGAAGCTGATGGTGGCCCCTTTCCCTTGCACCTCTTGTTCTGTTTTCGGCTCCCCTGCCTAGACAGTGGTAGCCCGCTCCCCGGCGTTTAGCTGTCGGAAGAGCCCTCGGATACCCGGGCGCTGGCCCGTCGGGTGTTTGGCCCTTGGCGGTGGCACTCACTCGGTATCGGTAAGCTTTTGCCTTCTTTCGGGACTTGAATGAGAATGAACCCGTGAGGTCCAGACTGCAATCAGTTAATTTGCCTACACTCAGTGGCTTCTAAGCTAGGACGGGGTCTGAGTACCCGGTTTCTGGTGCTCCGGTAAACGGTTGACTCCCGGTTCAGGTTTGGCAGGCTCCAACTCTGACCCGGTCCTTACGATTCCGCCAGTCGTTGCACCGGTACTCCTGCAGGCGGCCACCACCATCTGCCTGCCTGACGTTTTGGGGTTCCCAGGCTCCAACCCAGGTCCCTGACAGCTCTGCTCCTCTACACCTCCTGTCACTTTCACTCCACAACTTAATCTTCATCTGTTTGTATTTCCTGCCTCAGGACTAGAGTTGAGCGCGGTTCATGGTTCGTGGTTCTCCAGTTCGCGGTTCGAGTGATTTTGGGGGCTGTTCTAGATCGAACTAGAACTCTAGCTTTTTGCTAAAGCTCGATAGTTCTAGATACGTTCGAGAACGGTTCTAGCAGCAAAAAGACAAGCTAATTACTAGCTGACTTTCCGCTGTAATAGTGTAAGTCACTCTGTGACTCACACTATTATGAAATTTCAGTGTATAGTGTGCGGGAACAGCGCATTCAGATCACTGCTGTTTGGATAATTTTTTTTTTTTTTTCCCTGGTCTTCCTTCCCTAAGTGCGCGCGTCTTGTGGGGCGGGCCAGCATGTCGGCCAATCCCAGAAACACACACAGCTAAGTGGACTTTTAGCCAGAGAAGCAATGGCATGTGTGATAGGATGTCCATGTCACATGTCCATGCATTATAAAAATGGACATTTTCCTCCAGCACGCCATTATCTGCCTTCTGCATCTGGGTGTCAGTCACCGCTGGTGTAGCTCCTGTCTCCGATACTGCTGTGTACGCTCTATACACAGCGCTATACAGAATAGGGATAGAAGTTTCTATTAGTCCTTGTAAGGGCTAATACCAGCAGGGTCAGAGTCATAGGTAACAGTCAGGTCCGTGAAAACAGATTTTAACAGGTACACAAGATGACAGCGTCTGTGTAGCTAAGGTCAGGGATTTCCTCGCTGCATTTCCCCATTAGGAGGGATAGAAAGGGAGGCTTCCTTTCCTCTACCCAGACCCACAACCCTGCCACTGTACCCTCCTGCCCTTTGCACACTCAAGCTCATTGTTACTAAGCCATTATACTAGCAAACACTGAGTAAACTTAGTGGCATCCTAAAAGTGGCTGTTGGACTTCCATTAGTGTCCCACTGGTGCAAATCTATGTGCATCACCTCTGCATTGCACACTCAAACTCATTGTTACTAAGCCAGTATACTAGCAAACTATGCTGCCAGTTTAAGGGCCGTAGTTGCATTGTCAGGGATAGTTATTGTTGTTTATTCTGCTGTTAATAAAGGTAGACCACCGCTGCAATCTACACCACCTCTCAATTTTTACTACCACATTTTAAGTGCACAATCTTGTCGCAATCAAAATGAGTGGCAAAATGACAGATGCTGGTGGAAAGGGGAAGAGGCATGTTGGAAAAGGAAAAAAAGGGTTTGTCCGTGGGGAAGGTGGCAAAGCTCCATTATCATCTGCTGAAGATAGACCATCTTCCAGCAAAAGTAAGATGTCTACTACTTACCGTGGACAATCCGATGTGCTCCCTTTTTTACGGACACGAACAACTGGAACAAAGGTAGATGATGGCCAAAAAAAGGAAAATGCTTGAATGGATCTCAAGTGGTCCAACAAGTGCCCTCTCCACCACCTCAACTACCGCATCCAAAAATCACCAGTCCTCTGAGTTGTCATCCCAATAAAACTTGCGTTCTCCCAGCTCTGAAGTCTCCATCCGCCCTGCACAGTATGGTGGAACTGAGATGGCTGAGTCTGCAGAGCTGTTCAGTCACACTATAGCCTGGGAATCAGAGGTCTGCTCCCAAGCTACAGTGAGTACAGACCAGGAAATGGTCTGCAGTGATGCCCAGAACCTTTGTGACTCGGATTCAGGCCGTGAGGACCAAGTTTCTGAGCATAATGTTGACCCTTTTTCACAAACTGTAACACCTGTTGTTATAGACAATGAGGAACATACTGATGACGATGAGACGCAGATACCAGATTGGGATGACAACTTAAATATTCGGTCAGGGCAAGAAGAGGCTCGGTCTGAGGGTGAGGGGAGTGCAAACACAACAATTGATGAGGAAGTTCTAGATCCCACCTACTGTCAACCCACAGTCAGGCCCTCGAGGAGGTCAACAGAGACGGTGGAGGAGGATGCAACTGACGACGAAGTTACCTTGCGCCTTCCTGGACAGAGTCGGAGTACTGGTAGCACGTCTACAACTGCATCCTCAGCCACCACTGTGCCTCTGAGCACTAGTCGGGGTGGATCAGCAGGTCGCATGCCCTCTAAGCCTTGCCTAGCCTGGTCCTTTTTAGACATAGCAAAAGATCGCCCAAATTATGTGATCTGTAAAATTTGTCGTGGGTCTGTTAGTAGAGGGCAAAACCTCAGCAGTTTGACAACTTCTTCCATGAATCGTCACATGAATAAATATCATATGTCCCAGTGGGAAGCTCACCGTGCTGCAATGCGGCCTAGCGGAGCGAACCATCCACCACCTGCCCCTTCCAGTGCATCCGCGCACTCTTCATCTTCTAGGACTGTGGGGACAGCTGTCACACCTGGTTTTCCACGCACAACTTCCACCACTGTAACCGCAACAGGCAGTTTGCTTGGTAGGTCGTCAGTTGGTTTGGAAGGGGAAACAAGTGTGTGTGTACAGCTCTCTCAGACATCGATAGCACCAACGTTGGATGAAGGCAACATCATGTCTCCGCCTGCACTTTACATACAAATCTGCATTTTTCCAGGGACACCCTACTCAACACCGTCTACACACAGCAGCCAGATCTCTGTCCCTCAGATGTGGACAAATAAAAGGCCATTTCCTGCGACCCATGACAAAGCTAAGAGGTTGACTTTATCCCTTTGTAAGCTCTTGGCTACCGAAATGCTGCCTTTCCGCCTGGTGGACACATAGGATTTTAGAGACCTTATGTCTGTCGCTGTGCCTCAGTACCAGATGCCCAGTCGCCACTACTTCTCTAAGAAAGGTGTGCCCGCGCTACACCAGCATGTCGCACACAACATCACCGCTTCCTTGAGAAACTCTGTGTGTCAACGGGTGCATTTCACCACCGATACTTGGACCAGTAAGCATGGACAGGGACGTTACATGTCGCTGACTGGGCACTGGGTAACTATGGTGATAGATGGAGAAGGGTCTGCTGCACAAGTCTTGCCGTCCCCACGACTTGTGTGTCAATCCTCTGTCTGTCCAAGTTCCGCCACTGCTTCTGCCTCCTCCACCTCATCTGGGTCCTCCACCTCCGCCCCAAGCCTGCCTGGTCAGGCCACCAGCGTTCTCACTGCGCAGAAGGAATCACGCACCCCTCATTACTATGCTGGCAGCAGAGCGCAACGGCATCAGGCGGTCTTTAGCTTGACATGTCTTGGAAATAGGAGTCACACAGCGGCTGAGTTATGGGCAGCTCTGGAGACTGAGTTTAATAAATGGTTGTCTCCACTCAACCTGCAGCCTGGTAAGGCCGTGTGTGACAATGCTGCAAACCTGGGTGCGGCCCTTCGCCTGGGCAAGGTGACACACGTGCCTTGTATGGCTCACGTGTTGAACCTTGTTGTCCAGCAATTTTTAACACACTATCCCGGCCTAGATGGCCTTCTGACCAGGGCACGAAAACTGTCTGCTCACTTCCGCCGTTCAACCACCGCTGCTGAGCGACTTGCATCGCTCCAGAAGTCTTTCGGCCTGCCGGTTCATCGCCTGAAATGCGATGTGGCGACACGCTGGAATTCGACTCTCCACATGTTACAGCGACTGTGGCAGCACCACCGAGCCCTGGTGCAATACGTCATGACGTATAGCCTGGGCCAACGAGATGCAGAGGTGGGGCAGATCACCCTGATGGAGTGGTCTCAGATCAAGGACCTATGCACCCTTCTGCACAGTTTCGACATGGCGACGAATATGTTTAGCGCTGACAATGCCATTATCAGCATGACAATTCCAGTCATTTACATGCTGGAGCACACGCTAAACACTATTCGGAGTCGGGGTGGGACAACAGGAAGGGGAGGAACTACAGGAGGATTCATATGCGCAAGACACAACAACATCACCAAGGTCCAGACGTTCATCATCACCAACGCGGCAGGCATGGGACCATGGGAAACAGGGATCAACAAGGGCGCATGGTAGCAGGCGAAATGTTGAGGAAGGTGCAGGAGAACATGAAGAAATGGAGGACGAACTGTCCATGGACATGGAAGACTCACCGGATGAGGGAGACCTTGGTCAAATTTCAGTTGAAAGAGGTTGGGGGGAGATGTCAGAGGAAGCACCTCTATGCCACAAACACAGTGTGGACTTAGTCCGCATGGCTGCGCAAGACACATGACTGCCTTCTTGCTGCACTACCTCCAACATGACCCTCGTATTGTCAAAATTAGAAGTGATGATGACTACTGGCTTGCCACACTATTAGATCCCCGGTACAAGTCCAAATTTTGTGACATAATTCCAGCCATAGAAAGGGACGCACGTATGCAGGAGTATCAGCAGAAGCTGTTACTCGATCTTAGCTCGGCTTTTCCACCAAACAACCGTGCAGGTGCAGGGAGTGAATCTCCCAGTTGTAACTTGACAAACATGTGACGGTCTCGTCATCTTCAACAGTCTACCCGTACCAGTAGCACCGTATCTGGTGCTGGTAACAGCAATTTTATTGAATCTTTTCATAATTTTTTTAGACCCTCCTTTCCAAGGCCACCAGAGACAACAAGTCTGACACATAGTCAACGGCTGGAGAGGATGATACAGGAGTATCTCCAAATGAACATCGATGACATGACTTTGCAAATGGAGCCTTGCTCATTTTGGGCTTCAAATCTTGAAAAATGGCCAGAGCTCTCCACTTACGCCTTGGAGATTTTGTCGTGTCCAGCTGCCAGCGTTGTCTCTGAACGTGTCTTCAGTGCTGCTGGGTGTGTGCTGACAGATAAGCGCACGCGTCTGTCCAGTGACAATGTGGACAGACTAACGTTCATCAAAATGAACAAGTCATGGATCCACAAGGAATTTACTACCCCTGTGTCATCCTGGGGAGGGTAAATGCTTGTGGATTTGGAATGTGCTTGATGCAAATCTACCTGTGAAGTGTACAACTGGGGCACAAGTGCTGCCACTGAAGGGGTGGGTGTCTGTGTGGCCCAATTTTTGGAAAAAAGGGAGACTCCGCTTGGAGTAACCCTTGCTTGCTGTGTTTTTAAAAGGAGCCAAGATGAACAAGTCATGGTTCAGCAAAGACTTTGTACCTACCCCGGTGTCATCTTGGGGACGGTTAAGTATGGCGTATTTTTGAATGTGCTTGATGCAAATCTAGCTGTGAAGTGTACAACTGGGGCACAAGTGCTGCCACTGAAGGGGTGGGTGTGTGTGTGGCCCAATTTTTGGAAAAAAGGGAGACTCCGCTTGGAGTCACCTTGCGGTGTTTTACATGATTTTAGAAGGGCGTGCCATGCCTATATCTGTGTCTCCTCCTCTTTTTCCTTGTCCAGCTCTTTTGTTTTCGCATGAGTATATGTCCTTGTCACTTTCCCATGTGTTTGTGTTGTGTTGTGAGTTGCTTGTCACCTTTTGGACACCTTTGAGGGTGTTTTCTAGGTGTTTTTATGTGTTTGTGATTGCCTCCCATTGTTTCCTATGCGGTTCGAGTTCGGTTTGTCGAACGTTCGACGAACGGAACTCGAACGAGACCTCCGTTCGGCGAACCAAACTCGAGCTGAACCGCGACCGGTTCGCTCATCTCTACTCAGGACAGTAGTCTCCTCCGTGAGCATGTCTTTCCGCCTGACTCCGCTCACCTGGTATGCCCTACTTGCCCTGAGGGAGGCATCAGGTCTCCCTTTCGGGTGATTGTTGTGCCCTCACAAGGGATGGGGTGTGTGTGTTTGGTGTTACCTGGGGGCCAGGGCATCACATTCCCCCTTAATTTAATGCAGACCGTCCGCAGGCTGCCCGACCAACTCCGGTTTATTTTCTTTTGAACTGTAAAAGCAAAAACGGAAATAACATTTACAAGTATAATAACATTTATACAAACTCAAGATTTCTGAAGGATCTTCCCGTAATGGGAGGCATTTTACTTAAATGTTGCATAACCTTTATTAACGGAACGGGTCCATGTCCTTCCGCCTTTCCCACCCATACAACCTAGCCTTGATGCTGCCCCTAAGAAACGGGCAGCACCCCTTTTCCCCAGTCCGGAAACAGGAACTCAGCTAGGACACCCATGCGGGAACGGGTACGGTGCGGCGCACCCGGCAGTTGCCCAAGGGCTCCCCGGAGGATGGTCACCGGTGCTTTGCGTTAGGGTCCTTCCTCCAATCTGCCTCTCCGGAGGCTAACGGAACGGGAAGGCATGACAAAAGGGGGCAGGATGGGACAATATTTACAAGCCCAAAAGTTTTTGGGTGGCAAGCAAGTCCACGTCCTTGTCCATGAGCAGTCACTCACGCAACAGGGGCAAAACGGGGGGTGTCAAACACAAGTCCCAACGGGGACGGTACTTTATAGCCTACGGGCTACCGGCAATCAGCTTTACTCCTCAGTGGGGAACTCCTCTTCTACCTCCACATCGGGGCTGTACGGTGGGGGCGGGGACTGCCTGCCGCTCCGGACATCCAGGGCAAACCAGACCCTCTCCTCTCGGTGCCAGGTGTAGCGCACCAAATCGCCAGGCAGGAGGTCACATTCCGGGTGCCCAAACAGGAGGTGTTCATTTACGTCCCGCCGGGAAAATAAGATCTCTACTTCTAGGGTGGGGTCATACTGGAACCCCCAGCCTTTGTCTCGGTTAAACCTTCGGACCTGGCCCTGGTGGGTCGGGCCTCGCACCCAGGATCCGGCCCTCTGGAGGCACTCCTTCCCTTCAATGGTACGGGCAAGGACCTCCTCTCTCCTCTTTTCTCGGGCCGCAATCTCCCGACTCAGCTGGCTTGGCTGCCGCTCCCAATACGGGGTGCTTGCATGCCCGGGGTCTGCCATCAGTGGGGGTCTGGCCCAGCCGGCGCTCCGCGGTGTCGACCACGATCAGCACTCTCTGGGAGGAGCCCCACTGTGTCGCGGCCGGCTCTGCTGCCTTGCAGCTGCCTCCCAGCGGAACTTCAGCCAAGTCCCGCGACCCTGGAGCGGCCTGCTTTGCCTTCTGGGCCTTCCTGGCCGGGCAGACTGCTGGGGCCGGTATACTTTTGGGCGCGGTCAGTCTCTGGACAGCCGATGCCGCTTCGGGATCAGGTGCTGGCCGGATACGGGTCTCTTCGGGCAGCGGGCACAGCGCGGATGGATTCCACAGCAGGTCCGGGACGGCCTCCCCAATCAGCTATCCTTAAGCGCTCGGGACGGACTCCGCCACCGGTGTCGGGGGTGGGGATACGGGTGGAGGAGCAGCGACAACCACTGCAGGCAATGGAGGAGGCACTATGGTGGGCAGCAGCAGACCAAGCCCCTCAGACACGATGGCCGACCCCTCAAGGGCACAGGGACGGGGGTCGCCTTCCCACCCTGCCAACATCGTCATCCTCTCATGCTCCCGCACGGCAGCGACTATCTCCCCCATCTCTGCCGCCCAGTGCTCCACTAGGAAGCTTACCTGGTGCTGGAGGCAGCGGCACATCTCCTCGGTCCGGGCCTTCACCCACGCCGCGGTTCCTGGCGCGGGCTCCGGGATCTCGGGACTCTGGATGGGAGTTCCCATGCTGCTGCTGCGCTGTCGGGATCCAGTAAAGAGAACGGATGCAGGGTCCTGGAGTCCATGCCCTTTTATTTTCTTGGTCACATCAGGCGGCCTCTTCATCCGCCTCCCCCTTAGTTTTCTCTTCGCACTTCTCCTTCCGGGGGCAGGGTTTCACTTTTCACGCCTTCACTGCTCGGGGAAGACGACTCGAGCGGGAAACTTTCGCACTAAGATGGCAGATCTTCAACTTTTTCGGCAGGACGCCGCAGACGGATACTTCTAAGGCGCATTTCCACAGGTAAGTGGACTGTCTGAATCCTGTTTGTGACGCCAGAAGAGCAGATGTGTACCGCCCTGGGGGCTCGGCTGCAGCCGCCGTGCCGTTCGGATCCGGGCTCAGGTATGCGTCGGTGGCTCGAGCGCCTCCCGGACCGGGGGCCACATCACTCTGTTAGAGCGGGAGGTGGTGGGACTGTGGAGCGGGGTGAGTCATGACGCCAGCCACGGGTCGTGGTGATAGCAGGCACCACCGCTGCGGAGGATGGCGGGGGCTCCCGGGGGACGGTGTTGTGGCACAACCTTGGTGTTAACCCCTCCGTGGGCAGGGGCGGTGTGTCCCGGGGCCCGGTGGTGGGACAGGCAATGTTGGGTGTCGTGGTGCAAGGTGCCGCGCTGTGGTGCGGTGCCGTGCCCGGGTGGCACTTATGTACTCACGATTAATTTGCACTCAGAGTCACTGGTAAACCAAAGTTCGGGGATGGTCGGGTCCCGCAGCCGGCTGCCTGTGTCCCTTGTGAGGCTGATGGAGGTCCCTTTCCCTTGCACCTCTTGTTCTGTTTTCGGCTCCCATGCCTAGACAGTGGTAGCCCGCTCCCCGGCGTTTAGCTGCCAGAAGAGCCCTCGGATGATGGGGGCCAGGGCGTCACAATTAGAGTCATATTTAATATTTTGCGTGACTTCCATGTGCATGAAAGACTCCATCCATGTGGTTCAACAATGAATCATACAATTTATTGATGAAGTCATCAGGTATAGCAAAGAATGCAGTCTTAAATGCCTCCTAGAGTTCAACTAGATTCTTTGGTTTTGTCTTCCAAGCTTCCTCTTTCATCCTACCCCAAACATGCTGAATCATGTTCATGTCTGGTGACTGGGCTGGCCAGTCCTTGAGCACCTTGATCTTTTTTCGCAGGAGGAACTTTGTTGTAGAGATGGATGTATGAGATGGAGCACCATCCTGCTGCAGAATTTGACCCCTTTTATGATTGGGAATGTAAAAGGTAGCTAATACTTCTTAATATTTTAGGCTATTGATATTGCCTTCCACCTTGCAAATATTTCGCACACCCCCATACTGAATGTACCCCAGACCATGATCTTTCCACCACCAAACGTAACTGTTTTCTGGATCCATACAACTCCAGTAGATCTCCTGCAGTATTTGCGGCAGCTGTGGTGTGATTCTTCAGAGAAATCCACGTTCTGCCTTTTTTCCAGCGTTCATCTGTTTAGCAGGCTGTGGGACTTGGCAAATGCCACACGGTTTTTTAATTGCCTTTTGTTTAGTGCTGGCTTCTGGGCACTGATTCGACCATAGAGGCCATTTCGAGACAGAATTCTACAAACTGTTCTAGTTGACTCAGTGACTTAAGGTGACCAGGCCTTTTGGAGCTCTGCTGCAGTGGAAGAGTGGCTTTGGATTTTCTAACCAACAAACGTTCCTCCTGAGCAGTTGTCTTGCGGGGTCTGCTGGACCTGGGCTTGTCAAAAACATCTCTAGTCTCTTCAAATCTTTTTTTAATTCTTTGTACTTGACGCTGAGACACATTAAAGGTGCCCAGCAGCTTACGGATAAAATGCAAGATGGCGGGGATAGGTTGAGTGAGAGTAGCCCCAAAATACAGTAACCGCAGAACCATCAAAAGTAAGGCCATGTCTGTCGTGGTGTGGAAAGAATAAACTGTTCAAGTTTTGGTTTGCCAAGAGTGCTCTAGAGTCATGTGTTTGTCTACTGCATCTACAATGGGGACTGGCTGCAGGTTGATGGATACCAACTCTAAGAAAATAGTAAGTGTTGGATGCCCCGCCTGAAGCCATACACAAATTGACTCTGCCTGGCAAGGCAATACGGAGCCTCCAGAGCCCGGCATCCGTACCATCCATCACTTACTCTTTGTGGATGCAGAAAAGGCCTTCGACTGGGTCAACTGGAGCTTTATATTAGACTCCTTGCACCTACTAGAACATCTGAACTGTTTCCCGTGCTGTCCTAATATATTAAAATATGGATCACATGCTTTCTAACTTTCTTATAATTAGAACAGAGATTTTTATGAATTAAAACAAATTGAAATAATAGAATATGATGTAAGCTGTAATATCAGATCTAGAAGTTCTAAACTATGTTGTGTTGTTGTTTGTTAACATTAAATACGTTTTTTACAATGTGTTCTGTATTATACACTAAATCAATTCTCTCTCTCTCTCTCTCTCTCTCTCTCTCTCTCTCTCTATATATATATATATATATATATATATATATACTGTATATACTGTATTTTGAAAATCTTTCATAAAAACAGATTAAACTTAAAAGACAGTGGGCAAGCAGTTGGCAGATGTGTGGTTGACGTGGATGTGCTGTGGCAGCGCAAGTGGCAGAAGCCACAAGGTGGAGAATTAAGACAAGACAGGATTAGAGATGTTCGGCAGTAAAGGGCCATCAATGGAACTCCTGGAGACAGCAGTAGGTCAGTACAGTATGGTCTAGCATTATAAAACACAGCCTTAAAGGTACTTTGCACGTTGCGACATCACTACTGCGATATCGTCCGGGTCAAATCGAAAGTGACGCACATCCGGCGCCAGTAACTATGTCGCAACATGTAAAGCCTAGATGCGCCGATTTACGATCTCAAAAGCGTCGTAAATCGGCGATCTGTGTAGCGTCGGTCATTTCCATAATTTCGGAAAGACCGATGTTACGATGTTGTTCCTTGTTCCTGCGGTAGCACACATCGCTGTGTATGAAGCCGCAGGAGCGAGGAACATCTCCTTTCCTGTGTCCCGCCGGCTATGCGGCAGGAAGGAGGTGGGCGGGATGTTTACGTCCCGCTCATCTCCGCCCCTCCGCTTCTATTGGCCGCCTGCCGTGTGACGTCGCAATGACGCCGCACGACTCGCCCCCTTAGGAAGGAGGCGGTTTGCCGGCCAGAGCGATGTCGCAGGGCAGGTAAGTGCGTGTGAAGCTGCCATAGCGATAATGTTCGCTACGGCAGCTATCACCAGATATCGCATGTGCGATGTGGGCGGGTGCTATCGTGCTCGGCATCGCTAGCATCGGCTAACGATGTTGCAGCGTGCAAAGTACCGCTTAGTATAGTATGAATGACATGATGGACATCGAGTAAATGTCCAACTGCGCATGAACCATCGGCACTTGTGGCCGCATATGAGTGTAGAAGACAAAAAGCAGACAGTAACCAAAGTAGATGGTATAGTTGACTTTATCATCGGCATTAGCCGTACTTGAATGAAATTCTCCACTGATCCATTTTGACAAATGTAAGGTTTTCCAAATTTACGGCGGATAACCTCATCTATTTGGGTGTGACAACACCACAGGCCTCTCATGTGCAGTTTTTCTGACATTACATTGGAATCTAGACTTAACAATACACCTATAGTTTTTGCCACAGCTCAAATCTGGAGGCCTAGAGGTTCATGGGATTATGTCTCAGAGTATCTTCCTTAGAATCCGCAAAATATTGGTACAATTTAACTTTTAGCTGTTTAGCTGGGGCGTTTGTTTACTGAAATTAATAGGAATGGTGGAATAGCAATTAATATATCATTTTCATCCTGTCACAGATGCTGTAGTTGATGCCTTTGATTTTTGTTGTTCCTAACACTTTAACAGATGCGGAGTATTGGGTTTGTGGAGATTAGAGAGAAGTCTGCTGGTCAGCTCTGATCTTGGTATCAGCTCTGCAAACCAGATAATGAAGCTTTTCTGAGTAATAAGTCACTTTGGGTTATTTTTCAGAAACAGTGAAAAATAACCCCTTTTTTTCTTAATGGTAACAATAAGCATGTCATCCAACAAACATTCCAGCACACAGCTTGCTATGCTGTCCAGCATGACCAAGGGTCTCGTTGGTTAATTTTCACCACCACACAATGACAGTTGGTTCTCATAGCCATCATCGTCATAATTGTTGTCATTTCTGATTGTCAGCCTCGACCTTTGCCTGTGCCAACACTATGTTTCTCTACACATCTACCTTCTGCTGCTCTTCTTTCTCCATCTCTAAATCCTGCTGCATGTAACATGGACCATCTGAGTCCCCGACAGATACAAGGTGGCGATGAACATGTGTGACTATTCTCTCTTACATTATGGTGAGTATTTTTTTTAAGTCTAACAAAAAATATGAGGGGGTTGACAGTTGCTTCTAGACTTGTCCCCACTGACAAATTTGTTCTTCACTGTAAAGCACTTCGACTTCACAAATGAGGCGACACACTGGCAGACTGTTCTGTTTTGCCACTTAAGTATGGTTGAACAATTGACACTTTCCTGGCAATAGCCACCACACTCCTCAAGTGGGTGTATTTCTGAAAAAAAAAGTGCTGGACTATCAAATTCAGGACATGGGCTATGCAAGGAGCATAGATTACACTCCCTGACAAAAATTCTGTCGCTTATCCATGTTATGTAAATAAAGGTTTATAACCTGACTTTAATTTCATCCATTGGTTTTATAAATTACTCTTTTGAAAGCTGAAACCCTCCCAATTTTGGTTTAGGTTATCCAAAGATGAAATATTGATCATTTAATAGACACAGAAAGGTCAGATTTTGTCAAGACAAAAGTTTTGTCGCCTTGTAATATAATGCACCCAATCCTAGTTTACATCCTCACCTGTGCTCACTAAATGATCGGTTAATTAGTGAGTGTGTATAAAAAGAAACCCAGCACCCCAGATCTTCATTTGAACTGCAACTTGACCTCTGACAACATGCCACAATTCAACCCTGCGACCAAAGCCTTGATTATCAAGAGGCTAAAGTCCAGATCCACTGCAGAGGTGGCTGACACATTATTGAGTCTCAGCATCAAGTACAAAGAATTAAAAAAAGATTTGAAGGGACTGGAGATGTTTTTGACAAGCCAGGTCCGGCAGACCCCGCAAGACAACTGCTCAGGAGGAACGTTTGTTGTTTCGAAAATCCAAAGCCAGCCCCTCTTCCACTGCAGCAGAGCTCCAAAAGGCCTGGTCACCTCAAGTCCCTGTGTCAACTAGAACAGTTTGTAGAATTCTGTCTCGAAATGGCCTCCATGGTCGAATCAGTGCCCAGAAGCCAGCACTAAACAAAAGGCAATTAAAAAACCGTGTGGCATTTACCAAGTCCCACACCCTGCTAAACAGATGGATGCTGGAAATGTGGCAGAAGGTGGATTTCTCTGATGAATCTTCAGTTGAATTACACCACAGCCGCCGTAAATACTGCAGGAGACCTACTGGAGCCCGTATGGATCCAAAATACACCCAGAAAACAGTTACGTTTGGTGGTGGAAAGATCATGGTCTGGGGTTACATTCAGTATGGGGGTGTGTGAAACATTTGCAAGGTGGAAGGCAATATCAATAGCCTAAAATATTAAGAAGTATTAGGTACCTCTTACATTCCCAATCATAAAAGGGGTCAAATTCTGCAGCAGGATGGTGCTCCATCTTATACATCCATCTCTACAACAAAGTTCTTCCTGGCAAAAAAGATCAAGGTGCTCAAGGACTGGCCAGCCCAGTCAACAGACATCATTTAGCATGTTTGGGGTAGGATGAAAGAGGAAGCTTGGAAGACAAAACCAAAGAATCTAGATGAACTCTGGGAGGCATGTAAGACTGTATTCTTTGCAATTCCTGATTACTTCATCAATAAATTGTATGAATCATTGTTAAACCGCATGGATGCAGTCTTTCAAGCTCATGGAAGTTACACAAAATATTAAATATGGCTCTAATAGCACCACAACTTCATTCACCAATGTTATGCAACATATCTTTGTATTAGAAGTTAATTATTTGTTTGAATTTCACATTACTTTCTGTGGGTGACAAAACTTCTGTCTTGCCAAAATCTGACCTTTCTGTGTTCATTAAATGATCAATATTTCACCTTTGCAGCAACTTTATTTTCATAAGCTAAACCAAATTTGGGAGAGTTTCAGCTTTCAAGAGAGTAATTTATAAAACCAATGGTTATTTACATAACATGGATAAGCAACAGAACTTCTGCAAGGAGTGTACACCTCCAACACACCACCTATTCCCCTTTCCCCTACAACTGCGGAATTTTAAGTAGGCAATTTAAATTGCCAAGAACGTTTTTGCAAGTTGCCTAAAAACCTTACAGCAGGCCACTGCTAACTAGCAATACTTATAAATGTGTTTGCATAATTTTAATCAGGCAATTAAAATTGACAAGAACATCTTTTTAGATACTTCCCAGCAACATTTCAGGCCAGTAACTGCAAACTAGCAATACCTATAAATGTGTTTGCTTACTTTTGAGCAGGCAGTAATACATAGCAATACCTATTTAGATGCTTCACTGGCAACTCTTTAGCAGGCACTATAACTATCAATTCCTATTTCTGTTATGAAGTGTGCTGATTTGTGGCACACACCTTTCCCTACACTGCATGTCCTTGTTATAAATTATCGCTCTACTATGTATCTCAACTACCTAGAATTAAACCCGTAGCTAAGCTCAGTGTCTTGAAGCATTGATGGCAGCAAAATCCCTAATGTTTCACATTCACAAAATGGCACCAACACCACATGTCTGCAGTTTATATGCAGAGGGACATGTGACTTAGGCTGCTTTCACACATCCGGTTTTTGCAGTGTGGCTCAAACCGGCTCAAAAACCTATGCAACGGATGCGGCGAAAAAACGGATCTGTTGCATAAGTTTTTCCATGCGGCCCATCCGTTTTTTGATGGATGCGGCTTGATACTGAGCATGTGCAGTGCAAAAAAACGCATCCGGCGGCCGGAAGCGTTTTTTGCCGCAGGACGCCGCATCCGGCGTCCATAGGCCTGCATTGTAAATCGCGCCGGATCCGGCGCAATGCGGTTTTTAACTGCACCAATAAACGTGCCAGGCAACGTTCCATCCGGCCGCCGCATGGGCTAAATATGCCGCATCCGGCAAAAAACGGACGCAACACAAGGCCATGCGGCACAATACGGCGCTAATGCAAGTCTATGCGAGAAAAAACGCAATTGGCGGCAAAAAAAAACGGTTACGTTTTTTCTGCAGAGCGCCGTATTGTGCCGCTCAGCAAAAAAACGGATGTGTGAAAGCAGCCTTAGGCAGCCAATCACAGAAACCATTGTATCTGAACCTTGTGGCTGTTGGCTGTGCCGTGATTGGCTACAGAAATATCTGTAAGACAGCCAAAATGTTCTTGGCATTGTCATTCACATGAATGCCCAGCTAAAGTTCACATGGCGCCAATATGACAGTTGCTGCTTGATGCACAGCAGCGACTCTTCTATCATATGACTTTTTCCTCTACATGTTCAAACTGTAAAGGGGGCTTTACACGGTAGCGATATCGCTAGCAATTTCTAGCGATAGCGACCGTGTAAGTACCCGCCCCCGTCGCGCATGCGATTGTTTGTGATCGCTGCCGTAGCGAACATTATCGCTACGCAGTGTCACACATACTTACCTGGTCGGCGGCGTCGCTGTGACTGCCGAACAATCCTTCCTTCAAGGGGGAGGGACGTTCGGCATCACAGCGACGTAACCGCAACGTCACTAAGCGGCTGGCCAATCAAAGCAGAGGGGCGGAGATGAGCAGGACGTAACATCCCGCCCACCTCCTTCCTTCCTCATTGGGGTCGGCGGTAGGTAAGGAGACGTTCCTCGCTCATGCGGTGTCACACATAGCGATGTGTGCTGCCGCATGAGCAATGAACCACAACGCTAAACAACCCTTACCGATTTTTGACTTTGGGACGACCTCTCCATGGTGAACGATTTTCACCATTTTTGAGGTTGCCTAAGGTCGCTGGTAAGTATTACACGCTGCGATATCGTTAATGACGCCGGATGTGCGTCACTAACAACTTGACCCCGGCGACCAAACATTAACGATATCGTAGCGTGTAAAGCCCCCTTAAAACCTCTTGGAAGCACTTTACCTTGCATGACCCAAATGAGTGAGGTCCGTGTACCCTGTGGATATTAGGGATGGAATCATGCCTATTAAGAAGGATCCATAGGAGATGTAGGAGGAGAGAGATAACCAATGCCTGGCTATTGAAACACACATTGCTCCCAGTAGTAGTCCCAGAGACCTCATCCCTTGTCCCAGTTGCAGTGTTGCTTTACTGTCACTCAAAATGGTCATCGGGTGGGTTATGAAACTATAATATTGTCCTTACCTATAATTGCTGCTCCAGGTGCCTACAGTGCAGTCCACATTGGACATTAAAGAAAAATTGAGTGAGTGACCTACATTTTCCTGCACAGTAAAGCAAAGAGTGGGCATTTCTGCATGTAATAGTGTTTGGATAACTTGCAGCAAGGCTGAGCACATGCCATCAGTTCTCAAAAGGCAACCAACTCTATTTGGTGCACAGCAAAAGCTGGACCACCAGCAACCTGACCAGGTGAGCGTTTAATTGAAAAACTAGGGGATGACTGGTTTTGTACATTTGTTTCTTCAGCATACAATCAGGGATGGATATTTTCCCGTACAATTGAGAAGGAGCAGGAGGCAAAATGCAACAAGTAGCAGTGGTAGATGACAATGATGATGGTGATTATGACTAGGGATGGACGAGTATGCTCGCCGGTACTTGCTGCTCGCCTGAGCGTCTCAGTACTCGATATACTCGGCGAGCGCAGAGTACCAGCAAGATGCTCAGGCACATGCTCGGTTCCCCCTCCCTGCATGTTGGCGCTCATTACAGAGTCAGCCCACATGCAGGGATTGGCTGCCACAGACTGTAATGCCCCAGCCATGTTGGTTGTGGTATTAAAGTGATTGGCTGGCCACACAGCCAATCTATATAAGACCTGACGGCGCTGTGCTCGTCAATCTGATCCACAGTCAGCTAGTGTAGGGAGAGGTGCTGCTGAGCTTTAGAGATGCTGCTGAGATTTAGTGTGTGTCTTACGTAGCGTAGGTACTAGTTGACGTGACGTCTCCGCTGCCACCATTGCCATAGTAACCTAATGAGCGGGATTACTATAGCAACTCTGATCTTCAATCACCTGATTACCGGAGGCGCTAGTCATGCTTTTGCATGAGCCGGTGAATTGCGGCGCCGGTAAATAGGGAGTTAACTGCTGTGGCTCATGCAGGGGTCAGTAAATAGCGGCGCTGGTAATCATATGATCAGAGATCACCGTTGCTATAGTAACCCGCTCGTTAGGTTACTATGGCAACGGTGGCAACGGTGACGTCACCGCTTACCAACCCACAATCTCTTCATTCAGTGATTAGACAGCATGGGGAGCAGAAGTGTTCTTCCTCCCCCCGTGCTTTCTGATATAGCAGAGCTGCATCAGATGAAGAAGAAAGAAGACAAAAGACCAGGATCGTGGAGGGGTGAGAGGTAGTAATAAAGATGGAGTCCCTAAGTGTGTGTGTATTTATTTCTAATAAAGCATTTTTTTCTCTGTGCGGTGTCTATTTTTTAACCCTTTATTGGAGATTCTTAATAGCCAGGTCAAACTTGGCCTGACATTAAGAATCTCAGGCTTAATACCAGCTAGTAAAACAAAGCTGGTATTAACCCCTTATTACCCAGCGTGCCACCCGGCACTGGGGCAGCAGTTAGTGTTGGATACAGCACAAGAAGATGTCGTGTCTATGAAAGCGCCATTTGCTGGGGCAGCTGCGGACTGCAATTCACAGCGGGGGGGGCAGAAAGCTTGGGCCACCCTGTGCTGCGGATTCAAGTCCCCAGCTGCCCAGTTGTATCTGGCTGGACACAAAAATTGGGCAAATTCCATGTAGTTTTTTTTTTATTATTATTTCATGAAATTCATGAAATAATTAAAAAAAGGGCTTCCCTAAATTTTTGGTTCCCAGCCAGGTACAAATAGGCAGCTGGGGGTTGGGGTTGGGGGCAGTGCATACCTGCCTGCTTTACCTGGCTAGCATACAAAAATATGGCGAAGCCCACGTCATTTTTTTTTTAGTTTTTTGGCAAAAAAACAATAAAAAGGGCTTCCCTGGATTTTCCATTGCTAGTAAAGGTAATATCAAGCAGTGGGGTTTAGCAGCCAGTAGCTGCTTGGGTTACCCTTAGGTAGTAATAGAAAATGCAGAGGGATCCCACGTATTTTTTTTTACCCTAACCCTAGGGTTATGTTTATGTGTTTGTGGGTTGTTTTTTTTTAATGAATTTAAAAAAAAAAATCAAAATGGGCATATTTTTGTATGCTACCCAGGTACAGCAGGCAGGTACGGGCTGCCCTCAACTCCGAGCTGCCTATTTGTACCCAGCTGGGAACCAAAAATATAGGGAAGCCCTTTTTTTAATTATTTCATGAATTTCATGAAATAACTAAAAAAAACTACTTGGGTTTTGCCCAATTTTTGTGTCCGGCCAGGTACAACTAGGCAGCTGAGGACTGGAATCCACAGTACAGGGTGGCCCAAGCTTTCTGCCCCCCCGACCGCTGTGAATTGCAGTCCGCAGCCGCCCCAGAAAATGGCGAATTCTTAGAAGCGCCATCTTTTGGCGCTGTAACCAACTCTTCCAGTAGCCCTGGTGCCTGGTGGCTCGCTGGGTAATAATGGGGTTAGGGCCAGCTGTGTATTATAAGCTGACCCTAAGCCCGAAATTCATGGTGTCATGCCAATATTAGACATGGCTACCATGAATTTCTAGTAAAGATAAAAAAAAAAAAAAAACAACACAGAGAAAAATATTTTTATTAGAAATAAAACACAACACAATTAGTGACTATCTTTTTTGAACTAAAGAACCCCCCCTCCACTGTAGTCCTGGGTCGAGGGTCCCACGATGTCCAATCCAGATCCAATATATCTGATCGGTTTGCCGGAAGGAAGGCAAACCGATCAGATAATGTGTCAGGTTCAAGGACCTGAATCAGATGACACATCAGCTGATTGTTTAAAAGCCGTTTAAACAATCAGCTAATGGATCAGTAGAAAAAAAAAAAAACTATACTCACCTCTCTGCAGACTCCCGGGACACGTCGGATTGGCTCCAAGACCCGCTGGTAATCAGCTAATGCTGTCACCTGACAGCATCATCTGATCGTTTAAAGCGGGGCGGACTTAAACAATCAGATGATGCTGTCATGTGACAGCTTCAGCTGATTACTGGGAGGGAAACACCTATATTCTATAGAGTCATTACACACAGAGGGATCTATTTCTATATATTATATAGAGTCATTACACACAGATGGATCAATTCCTATGTATTATATAGAGTCATTACACACAGAGGGATCTATTCCTATATATTATATAGTCATTACACACAGAGGGATCTATTCTTATTATATTACCGTATATAGAGTCATTACACACAAAGGGATCTATTCTTATATATTATATAGAGTCATTACACACATAGGGATCTATTCCTATACATTATATAGTCATTACACACAGAGGGATCTATTCCTATATATTATATAGAGTCATTACACACAGAGGGATCTATTCCTGTATATTATAAAGAGTCATTACACACAGAGGGATCTATTTCACAGGTTTATTTCTGTTACTGCTGATGATTATGGCTTACAGCCAATGAAAACCCAAATGTCATCTCAGAAAATTAGAATATTATATAAGACCAACTGAAAAAATGATTTTACACTCAGAAATGTTGGCGCTTACTGAAAAGTCTGTACAGTAAATGCCTCAATACTTGGTCGGGTCCTTTATTAGTGCATCAATGTGGCAATGTGGCTGGAGGCGATCAGCCTGTGGCACTGCTGAGGTGTTATGGAAGCCCAGGTTGCTTTGATAGCCGCCTTCATCTCGTCTGCATTGTTGGCTCTGGTGTCTCTCATAGATTCTCTATGGGGTTTAGGTCAGGTGAGTTTGCTGCCAATCAAGCACAGTGATATTGTGGTTAGTAAACCTGGTATTGGTACATTTGGCAGTGTGGACAGGGGCCAAGTCTTGCGGTAAAACAAAATTTCCATCTCCAAAAAGCTTGTCAGCAGAGGGAAGCATGAAGTGCTGTAAAATTTCCTGGTAGACGGCTGCAATTTGATGCTCAAGACTTTGGTCTTGATAAAACACAGTGGACCTACACCAGCAGATGACATGGCCCCCAAACCATCACTGATTGTGGAAACCTCACACTAAACCTCAGTAGCTTGGATTGTGGCCTCCACTCTTCCTCTAGACTTTGGGACCGCGATTTCCAAATTAAATACAAAATTTACTTTCATCTAAAAACAACACCTTGGACACTGAGGACAGTCCAGTTCTATTTCTCCTTGGCCCAGGTAAGACGCTTCTGGCGTTGTCTATTAGTCATGAGTGGTGACACAAGGAATGTGACACTTGTAGCCCATGTCCTGGATGCGTCTGTGTGTGGAGGCCCCGGAAGCACTGACTCCAGCAGCAGTCCACTCCTTGTGAATCTCCCCCAAATTTTTGAATGGTCTTTTCTTGACAATGCTATCAAGGCTGTGGTTATCCCGGTTGCTTGTGCACCTTTTTCTACCACACTTTTTCCTTCCACTGAACTTTCCATTATTATGCTTGGATACAGCACTGTGTGAACAGCCAGACTCTTTAGCAATGACCGTGTGACCCATAGTAAGTCAGTGTTACGCTCGGACAAAATAGTGGTTTGTAATAAGAATAGTGATTAGTAAATAGATAGTATGTTATTCAGAAGACTTTGACAGAATAGAAAATTAAAGTTTTACTTATATAATATTTAAAATTTAAGAGAGATTTCACAATCTTATAATTTACATCCAAAAAGCTCTAGTTCTTCAGATAATTCAGTTAAATCATTACAAAGATTCATGATTCCAGATTGTTTACACTCGTTCTCATTTGGCCAGTGTTCGATCCAAGTATCTTTTCCAATGATGTAGGAATAGCTAAAAAAAGAAAATACTGAATTAACAACATTATTACAGTAATCGATAGTACAATACAGTATTACACATTACATAGAAAAAGAAGACATTTTCCATTCATGTTATAAAGCCTGGAGCTACATTCACAATTCTGCTGACTTCAGAGCTGAAATCCTGCATGTTTACAGCTTGTTGAGTGTTTGCACAGGGGTGTTGATTTGTATTCTGGGAAGTGTTGGCTTTACATCAGGCTCTTCACTGATCTGATATAAGATAAACTAACTCCCCAGTTACATACTTGGATGGCTTGTATTCTATACATCCACATCAGTTACTCAATTCAAATCTTTTAAAAGTGCAGAAATCACCAGGATTTTCGCATATAACCTAAGGCCAGTGCTATACTGGCACTATCAGGCTGATTCTATACATACCTGTAGTGGTCAGCTCGGATGTATAGGTTTTGAAATCCGAGAAAGTAAAGTTTATAAAATCAGCAGCTTCTTGAGTGACAGCAGCTGAGGATCAAATAATATCTGGGGGGTATACATACTTATTCCCGTCCACTCCTGGTTGTCCGCTCCATCGCCACCGGGTACTCCCAGCTGCAGCGGTGGTACTCCACCTTACCACACACCACGGGTGGCGTCACGAACTCTCAAATACACCGTCCCCTGTAAATATCCCCTTGATTGGAGTGGCCGCACGACGCCCCACGAGCCACCGCGGATCCGGATCCGAGCAGCCCTTCTGCTGACGCAGGGGCGGCACAATGACTCTTTTGTTTTATGGCAAATCAAGTTTCCTTGCAAAATTTGGGTGATGTTGATGAATTAAAATTTTAGGATTCGCATGTCTCTTATTGTTGTACCAGTAATGTTTATTTCACTCACCCGGATGGTTGGAGCCACATGTCTTCTGAAACCCCCCAGATCAGGTAGTCATGCCCTTTTTTCAGATGTAATGCTTGGCGGCACTTTACATGGCTGATAAAATTCCTCTGTTTGTCCAAAACACTTTCATCTGCACCTAATTATGGGACCAAACATGGAGGAAAAAAATTTAACACACCGGGGGTTATCACAATGCTAAGAAAGACCATAAATAAACCTCTGAACCCCAATTAATCTTTGACTTTGTTCAGGTTACACTAGAGATAAAACAGCATAAATTTACCTCGATGTCACAATTCTCTGTGCAGAGCATCTCACAGACCTGGAGATGCTCTGCGGCACTTACAGATCTGATAGTGTGTCCATTCCTTGTGCAGAGCATCTTACCCATGGAGATGCTCTGCAGCGCCATCCTTGTTAGGCCGCGCTCACAACAACGGTATTTTGCAGGAAAGCCGGATCCGGCACAAATGCGTTTCAGTTCCATTTATTTACAATGGAATCGCTGCAAGATGCGGTCACATGCGACGCACGCGACCGCATGTGACCGCACCTTACCGTGATTCCATTGTAAATGAATGGAAATGAAACACATTTGTGCTGGATCTTATTTTCCGGCACAAATACTGCTGATGTGAGCGTGGCCTTAATGAACTAGCAGCTTGGTGCGGGTACTGGAGTCCAGGTTGGTTCTGGGAGGTGCTGATTACTCAGCTGTTCCATCTTCTGGGTAATTGCTCAGGCTTCTTACTGAGCATGCTCCCCCAGATCTCTGCTGTGTTGCCATAGTTTGCATGTCTGCTTGTATTCTGATCTTGGTATTCTGACCCCGGACTGTTATTGGACTTCCCTCTGCCCGCTCTCTACTCCTGTCGTGTATTCTTGTCTTGGACCCCGAAGCATTATCTGACTTCATCTTTGCTTGCTCCCTTGTACTACTATGTGCTCTTCTGGTATTGTGACCCTCGGATTGTGCCCTGACTACATCTCTGTTTACCGCTTATAATTATATGTGACCTCTTGTTACCAGAACCTGGAGCTCCTGACTACCCTTCCGTTCATGAGACCCCATAAGATAGTGACAAGCGTTACACTCAATGGCGATCATGCTACAGGGTAATATTCTACGACAAAGTCTCCATTATGGATTTCTGACAGCTCCATGGTATTCTATTTTGTAATCCATATTGGTAAGTGATAATTATGGTTTCACAAATTTCTATATTCCACATAACTCAAACCATATATGACATTATAGATAATCATGTAGAAGCCAAATGGATTACATTTATATTCCTCCTCTACGTGTACATTTGTCTCCATTCGTCCTTACCTCCCATGATGACACTGATTATCTTCATCATGTAATTATCATAGTTATCATTACTTTGTATTTCTTCAATGCGTGCCTTGTACACTACAAATGGAAAAAAATAAGGTAAAATTTTGAATATACATTTTAACCCCTTCCCAATGCATAACATAATATTACATCCCACTTTGGGAACCCATGTATAGAGCGGGCTCAGAACCTGAGCCTACACCATACCTGTATTAGACAGCCGGAGTCTGCCTGTAATCACAGTGACTGGATATGAATTCCTACAACCTTCATCCCTTTTTTATTACTATTTATTTATAGAGCACCATTGATTCTATGCTGCTGTACATGAGAAGGGGGTTACATACAGAATACATATACAAGTTACAGTAGACAGACTAGTACAGAGGGAAGAGGACCCTGCCCTTGTGGGCTTACATTCTATAGGATTTTGGGGAGAAGAAAGTAGGTAAAGTTTAGGTTGGGTGGCAGCTCTGCATGGTGGTGAAGCAGTGGGGTTATTGAAGATTATTGGCATTTCTGAACAGATGAGTTTTCAAGTTCTGTTTTAAGCTTGCAAGTGTAGAAGATAATCTGACGTGTTGAGGCAGCGAATTCCAGAAGACGGGATGCTCGGGAGAAGTCTTGGAGGCGGTTGCATGAGGAGCGAATGAGAGAGGAGGAGAGAAGGAGATCTTGGGAGGACTGGAGGTTTTTTGGAGTGTAGAGGGAGATTAGTTCAGAGATATACAGAGGAGACAGATTAGTGATGGCTTTGTAGGTGAGTATTAGAAGTTTGAATTGGATACGGTGGAGGATTGGAGGGATTTGCAGAGGGGAGAAGCAGGGTGGTATTGAGGAGAGAAGGGGATCAGACGAGCAGCAGAATTAAGGATGGACTGGAGTGGGGCGAGCGTGTTAGCAGGGAGGCCACAGAGGAGGATGTTGCAGTAGTCGAGGCAGGAGATTATGAGGGCATGCACTATCATTTTTGTAGATTGAGAATTGAGGAAAGGACGGATTCTGGAAATGTTTTTGAGTTGAAGACAGAAGGAGGTGGTGAGGGATTGGATGTGTGGTATGAAAGACAAGGCAAAGTCGAAGGTCACTCCGAGGCACCGAACGTCAGGTACTGGGGAAAGCGTGATGTTATTTATTATAATAGATGGATCAGGTAGAGAGTGTAGATGAGATGAAGTAAATATCATTAGTTCAGTTTTTGCCACATTGAGCTTTAGAAAGTGAGAAGAGAAGGAGGATATAGCCAATAGACAATCCGGGATTAGGGACAGCAGAGATGTGACATCTGGCCAGAGAGGTAGATCTGAGTGTCATCAGCATATAGGTGGTACTGGAAGCCATGTTCTAGGCCAAATCTATAGATGGAAAAAAGTAAGGGTCCCAGGACAGAGCCTTGAGGGACGCCAACAAAGAGAGGGTGGGATGAAGAGGTTGTGCGGAAGTGGGAGACTCTAAGGGGTACTTTTCACACTGCGACATCGCTAGCCGATGATAGCGATGCCGAGCGCGATAGTACCCGTCCCTGTCACACATGTGATATCCTGTGATAGCTGCCGTAGCGAACATTATCGCTACGGCAGCTTCACACGCACTCACCTGCCCTGTGACGTCGCTCTGGCTGGCGACCCGCCTCCTTCCTAAGGGGGCGGGTCGTGCAACGTCACAGCGACGTCACACGGCAGGTGGCCAATAGAAGCGGAGGGGCGGAGATGAGCGGGATGTAAACATCCCGCCCACCTCCTTCCTTCTGCATAGCTGCTGGAGGCAGGTAGGAGATGTTCCTCGCTCCTGCGGCTTCATGCCCAGCGATGTGTGCTGCCACAGGAACGAGGAACAACATCGTACCTGTCGCTGCAGAGAAATTATGGAAATGACCGACACTGCACAGATCACCGATTTACGATACTTTTGCGATCATTTATCGGTGCATCTAGGCTTTACACGTTACAACGTCGTTACTGGCGTCACATGTGCGTCACTTTCGATTTGACCCCGACGATATCGCAGTAGCGATGTCGCAACGTGCAAAGTACCCCTAAAAGTGCCGTTGGAAAAGTATGAAGAGATCCAAGAGAGGGCAAGATCTCTGACACCAAGGGAAGAGAGGATCTGTAATAGGAGGGAGTGGTCGTTAGTGTCAAAGGCTGAGGACATGTCTAGATGTAGGAGTATAGAGAAGTGATTGTTAGCTTTGGCAGTGAGTAAGTCATTTGTGATTTTAGTCAGGGCAGTTTCGGTAGAATGATGTGGACAGAAGCCGGACTGTAGGTTATCAAAGAGAGAGTTAGATGAGAGATGGGAGGAAAGTTCAGCATGGACGTGCTGTTCCAGGGGTTTTGAAGCGAACGGGAGCAGCGATATGGAGAAATAGCTGGTGGTAGAGGTTGGATCGAGGGAAGGTTTCTTTAGGATGGGTGTGACTGTTGCGTGTTTAAAGGCACAAGGGAAGGTACCAGTCGTTAAAGATAGGTTGAAAAGATGGGTTTAGGCTGGAATAAGGATAGTGGTGAGGTTGGAGAGGAGGTGGGATGGGATGCAGTCAAGTGCACAGGTGGTGAGGTGCGCTTTCGAGAGATGTGCGAGCTCTCCTTCAGTGATGGTGGGAAGGACGTTTATGGGGGAGAGGCAGTGGTCTGTTATATGAAAGGGTTGTGGTGGTTGAGCAGAAAAGACTTGCCTTGTTTGGTCGATATTTTCTTTGAAATATGTGGCAAAGTCTTCTGCAGAAATGAGGGAAGTTGGAGGGGGCAGTGGTGGGTGAAGGAGGGAGTTGAAAGTATTGAATAACTGTTTTGGGTTATGTGTTAAAGAGGATATGAAGGTTCTGAAGTATTCCTGTTTAGCAGTGTTGAGGGCTGAGCGAAATGTGTGAATTGCACTTTTGGATGTGGTAAAATCTTCCTGAGAGTGTGTTTTCTTCCACCGCTGCTTAGCAGCTCTAGACACTTGTCGAAGTTTTTTAGTTAGGTTGTTGTGCTGGGGTTGGCTATTGATTCATCTCACTCTACCATGCACAAGGGGAGCGACTGAATCAATAGCTGATGTGAGTGGTGTTGTAGAAAATTGGGGCAGTATCTGTGTCGTGGAGTGAAGATATGGAGGACAGCGGTAGGATAGAGTCAAAGAGGGTGTGCAAGGTTTCTGCGGGGATGTGCTAGGTGCTGGACGGGGGGCAGGTGACGAGGACAGGGCTGAAAAGGTGAGTAGGTGGTGGTCAGATAGGGGGAGAGGGGAGGTTGTGAAGTCTGATAGGGAACAGAGATGGTTGAAGATAAGGTCTAGTGTGTGTCCATCTTTATGGGTTAGAAAAAACTAGAAAAAATTGCCAAAACGTCCTAATCTCATAGTGTGAACTGGTGCATACTGAACATGACATGCAATATTCAAAAATAGCAGTTGCACTCAAGTAAAGGGAAGGAGAAAAAACAAGAATGTAGATGGTGAATATTGGAATGTGAATATGCATTATTGCTAAGAAAACATGAAAAAAAATCTTTGAAAAATATGAGTTACTTTGCAAATAAAGGTTGGCATATTTACTTGTGCCCAGAAACCACGTCAAGGTGTAACTCCCATCTGGGTCCTACTCTAAATGCTATGCCTCTCTTTTTTCTAGTTTGTATTATGGAGTCATGTCCTTTGTCTGCGCACTCCTCCCAGTTATTTCAGGTGTTTTTAATTTTCCTTTTGCAGGTTCTATTTTAGCCCATATAATAGTTCAATTTGGACAAGAGAGGCATAGCATTTAGAGTAGGACTCAGATGAGAGTTACACCTTGACGTGGTATCTGGGCATAAGTAAATTTCGCCACCTTTATTTGCTAAGTAACTCATATTTTTCAAAGATTTTTTTTATATTTTCTTAGCAATAATGCGTATTCACATTCCAATATTCACCATGTACATTCTTGTTTTTTATCCTGCCCTTTACTTTAGTGCAACTATTTTTGAACATCATTATGGGTGACAGAGGTGGACCACTGAGTTAGACCAAAAGATGAAGCAAGGGACAGGATTTGGAGGCTGCCAACTGGCGGGAGTCAATGGGGATGTTGAGGTCACCCATGATGATGGTGGGAATGTCAGCAGAGAGAAAGTGTAGAAGCCAGACAGAGAACTGGTCAATGAAGGCAGTGGTAAAGACCAGGGGTCTGTATATGAGGGCCACTTGGAGGTTGGGGGAGAATAGATGCGGACAGAGTGCACTTCAAAATAAGGCAGGACAAGGGAGGGTAGAGGTGGGATCGGGTTAAAGCTGCAGTTGTTAGAAAGAAGGAGACCCACTCCTCCACCTTGTCTATTGCCAGGGCGAGGAGTGTGGGTAAAGTGAAGGCCGCCGTAGCAGAGCGCAGCAGGGGAGGCAGTGTCCCTTATTTTAAATAAAAAAATGTAAACAAATGATATTGCCGCATTGGAAAAATTCTGATCTTTTAAAATATAAAACTGATGAATTCTTACAGTATACTCCATTAAGAGAAACAAAAAGGAAACACCAGAATTGAGGTTTTAGGGTGGCACTTATCTAAAAAAAAAATGCAATGAAAAGTGATCATGTATGTACCGATCATAAATCTCAGCTCACCAGGCAAAAAACAAGCCCTTAAACAGGTCCATCAGTGGACAAATAATAGATATAAATGTCAGCAAATAGCGACACAAACCAATTATTTTTTTGTTTCTAGAAATTTCTCATTTTATTTTCTGTACTTAAAAAAAAAAAAAAAATAGCTATACAAGTTTGGTATCACTATATTTGGAATGGGCTGAAAAATAATGTTGCTGGGTCATTTATACTGCGTAATGAACACCGGGAAAAAAAAATAATGGTGGAACTGCATTTTTTTCACCACTTGTAAATGTCGTCATTGAAAACTGCAACTTTTCCTGCAAAAAAAAAACCTCATTTGGAGAAATAAAAAAAATTATTGATGTCTCTTGAAAGAGGGGGAAGAAAAAAACAAAGTAGCAAAAGTAAGATTTGGTCAAAACAGGAAAGAGTCAATAGGTGGGCCACATATAAGCTGTGTATTCAACTCCAACAACAGGATAACTGGTGACTAGAGATGAGCGGACCTGTTGAAGTTCGGTTTGGTGGGGTCAGCCAAGCTTAAAATTATGTTCCGTTTGGGACCCGGACAGGACCTGAACCCCAATGAAAGTCACTAACTGGGCAGTGTGGGTCTCCGCCCACGTAGAGCCAGCCATAAACAGAAAAATTCCAGGGGCGGGTAGGAGGGGTTTTTCCATTTTCTTTGGAGGGGGCACACTACATTCGATCATACTGTTATCATCCCTAGTGGGAGTCATTCAAACACTGCAAGTGTGAGGGCCTAGGCTATGAATCAATTGTCCGATATAATATAATCATCTGTCTTTGTATAACCATTGCTTAAATGCTATCATGTATACTAGGATGTATTATTGAAACTAATTATGCTAAGCTAAACAATGCAGGCACTCAGGAGACCAGCTGAAACTGGTTTCTTGAGTGTCAGTAACAAGCTGCTGACGTACGTGCATAGACTTTTGCCTACCTCCAGGTGCCTTATCAAGGACAGTATAGTCATGTAGGAAACTCTAGCCAAATAAGGGAATAAGTGAAACCAAGTTAGATAATTGGTTAACAGCAATACGGATGTACTGAGTGAACTGTATAACTGTTTTTGTTTTTTTTTACAATACATAGGTTAGAAGAGCATTGTGCTTCTCCCGGATAGATGTACGTCTGTGTGGTCATTTTTCCTGATTCATATACAACTGTGCAGATCTGATTTGGAATCCTCCTCCGTGACCCTGAGAGACCGCCTGGAGGTCTCCCCCAACACAACCAACTCGTACAGGGCTGAGCATCGAGCATACCCGAGCACAGTGATGCTCGCGCGAGTGAAGTTCCAAGGTAAAGCATCCGAACTCCAAATCCATTTTTTTCATAAAAGTCCAAAACCGAACCTCTGGTAGGCTCATCTCTACTGGTGACCTAAACATGGAAAATATGGCTTCATAGATGTCACAAGGCCAGATCCAAATCCTTGTTGGACCACAGATACAACATGTTCTGTCTTTTCACATCACAGACCTAGTCATTAAAATATGAGTTGGACCAAACTCTGAAATGTATCTACTGTTGTTTCTGCCGACCATCTATCCACAAATGGATATAATACAAAAATCAGATACTATAAAGGTATCCTTCTACTATTCGTAAAAAAATATACTACTAAAATAAAAATAAAAAAATTCACGTAGGACATGTATGGGAAAAAGGATGTGTGTATGGGACCTAAGTGTTGAACGCAAACTTGATATCTGCTAAATCTTTAGAGACTGAGAAGATATTTATATGTATAGATGACAGTACATGGTCCTCACCGTAGTCAACTCCTGGTGCACATACTTTCTCTAATCGTATTTGGGCACTGATTTCACCCTCCAGTTGTTGTTGCAGGAAACAATTACCTAAAAGACAAAATCCAAAGACGTCAACGGTAGGAGGCTCAGAAGACGACCACTGAAGATGTGACTTCTCTTAGGTCCCTCACAGCACAACAGATGTTCTTCATCTTGTGAGCCCTTCTGACTGCTCTGTGTGCACAGGCTGCCATTTATAGGCGTTTTGGACAATGCTATAGAGCCATCCTGTTTAGTATGTATTTATACAGTTTACCCACTTGTCTTTTTGGTTGGAGTTATACCTGTATTAATACTTGGTATGCATATGGATGTATGTGTGTTGCTATTTGGAAATACATTAGGTGAAATAAGCATAGAACACTTCAAGAACTTTCTTAGTAAATGGATTTCTAAAGATACTATTGACATGAATTTCTCACCAGATGTCGGTAACAACCTATTCAATTCATGCAGGCAAAATAATCAAACAATAAATGTCCGTAAATTTAGTGATCTGTAATAATGAGAAATGACACAGGGAAAAAAAGTATTGAGCACATGAATAGAGAGCGGTGAAAAAAAAGCCATGGAAACTGGCTTGATTTCTTTGCCTATGTGGATTGGATGGGTTGCTACTGAGATCTGGTGAGAAATTCAAGTCAATAGAACTTTTACACATATATTTACATTATTAACACCTATACCACAATCTCATTAGTGGAAGTGTAAACCACATTGATTACAAACACCAACTCTTATGCAAATTGCATAAAAAAAATTCAATCTTTATTGAAAATAAATATAAAAATATAAAAATTGTATAAAAATTTGTCTCCACAAATAGAAACCCCAACAGACGGGGAGATGGAAAATATTGGGGACACCAAGCCGAACCCCCTATAATATATACAACCGTAGAACCGGGCCAAGATTGAATATACCTCAATATAAGAGGAATGTCTAATACAGGTTACACAGTAGTAAAAAGATCAATTGTAAGTCAAAATGTTATAGACACAAGTGTGTCAGTAATATATTACATAGATGGTCACATCATACCCCATGTATACATAAAGGTCCAATAATGGCACAGTTTTTATCTATACAGGAATCGGCAGAACAAATGTAAGATGGTGTCCCCACACACCCAACGTATGTTTCACATTTAATCTAAGGGGTGAAAAAAAATTAAAAAGTTTGTTCAAAAAAGTAGTACACTTTTTGCGTCATTTTCCATGACCCGTAGCGTTCTCACTTTTTGGGATATAGGGCTCACTGATGGCTTATTTTTTGTATCTGCTATGTTTTGCTCTCCTGTTACTGCATTTTGCGCAAAATTTGTGATGATCAAAAACCGTAATTTTGGCGTTTGGAATTTTTTTACCGCTACGTCGTTTACTGATCAGGTTAATTGATTTTATATTTTGATAGATCGGGCATTTCTGAACATGGAGATACCAAATATGTGTATTATTTTTCCAACCGATTAATTTTTAATGGGGCGAATGGGGGTGATTTGAACTTTTAGGTTTTTTTGTTTTTTTTACATTATTGAAAACTTTTTTTTTTACTTTTTTTTATTTTATTTTACTAGTCCCCCTAGGGGACTGTAAGGATCAGCAGGCTGATTGCTGATTCATTTCTGTTCATCACAGCTCTGATAAACAGAAATGCTGTGTTTCTATTACAGCCACTTCTCTGTCAGCTGTAACAAGAACTACGTCATTATAACAGGAGTCATCACCTGACCTATCACTAACAAGGCATCCATAACTCACCATGATTGCATCATGGGGCCTCGAATGGTGCCAGGGAAAGACAATTTCCCCAGCGTGACAATTTAAATTGCACTGTCACATTTTGACAGCGTGATCTAAGGGGTTAACAGGCCCGCGTGGATTGCGGATCCACCTGCGCCTGTTAGCTGCACATGTCTTCTGTTCAAATCAGCAGACAAATGCAGGGATCATGGCCAGCTGACCGCAGCAGCCAGCCGTGATTATCCCTTCATAATTTAGGACGTACCGGTACATCCTCGATTGTGAAGGTGTTGAAGAGGTCACCTGAGGTCGGGTTACCTGCGGTCAAAGCTGGGGTACCGTAGGAACCTCCAGCTATGACTGCAGATAAACTGAGGGAGGTCACCGCTCATCACTGTGGCTCATTCATTCTCTGCCTGAAGCCAACAATGTGCGGTCATGTTCTGTTCCTGTGCACTGTATGTAGTAGAGCTGGAGTCTTTGTGGGACCTCATGTGGATTATGTTGGAACTAGGTGTTTTGGGGTTAATAAAGGGGTGAAAGAAGGTGTTTTTTGCTTTTTATTTCAAATAAAGGACTTTTTCTGTGCTTTGTGTTTTATTTATTTTCACTTACAGATTAGTAATGGGGGTTCCTCTAATTATCCCAATTACAACTGCACCAGAGCAACCAGGATGAGCTGGGTAAAGTTCCAGGATTGTTGCATCAAATGCATGCAATAATCCTGGGCAGCTGCAGGCTGATACTTTAAGGCTAGAGGGCAATAACCATGGGTTTCCCCAGCTTGAGAATACCAGCCTCAGTTGTCACCTTTATGATGGCTGGGTATCAAAATTGAGGGTAACCACACGCTGTTTTTTAACCCCTTCACCCCCGGCCACTAAAACACCCTAATGACCGGGCCATTTTTTGCAATTCTGACCAGTGTCACTTTGACAGGTTATAACTCTGGAACGCTTCAACGGATCCTGGCGATTCTGAGATTGTTTTTTCGTGACATATTGTGCTTCATGTCAGTGGTAAATTTAGGCCGATATTTTTTGCGTTTATTTGTGAAAATTTAGGAAATTTGGCGAAAATTTTGAAAATTTCGCAATTTTCAAACTTTGAAAATTTATGCCCATAAATCTGTGAGATATGTCACACAAAATAGTTACTAAATAACATTTCCCACTTGTGTACTTTACATCAGCGCAATTTTCGAAACAAATTTTTTTTCCGTTAGGAAGTTAGAAGGGGTCAAAGTTCATCAGCAATTTCTCATTTTTCCAACAAAATTTACAAAATAATTTTTTTAGGGACCACATTACATTTGAGGTGACTTTGAGAGGCCTAGGTGACAGAAAATACCCAAAAGTGACCCCATTCTAAAAACTACACCCCTCACACTGCTCAAAACCACATCCAATAAGTTTATTAACCCTTTAGGTGCTTCACAGGAACCAAAGCAATGTGGAAGGAAAAAATGAAAATTTTACTTTTTAACACAAAAATGTTACTTTAGCCATAAAATTTTCATTTTTACAAGGGAGAAAAGAGAAAGTACACAATACAATTTATTGTGCATGTTCTCCTGAGTACGCTGATACCCCATATGTGGTAAAAATCAATTGTTTGGGCGCACGGCAGAGCTCGGAAGGGAAGGAGCGCCATTTGAATTTTTGAACGCAAAATTAGCTGCACTCATTAGCAGACGCCATGTCGGGTTTGAAGACCCCCTGAGGTGCCTAAACAATGGAGCTCCCCCACAAGTGACCCCATTTTGGAAACTAGAGCCCTCAAATAATTTTTCTAGATGTTTGGTGAGCACTTTGAACCCCTGGGGGCTTCACATAAGTTTATAGCGTTGAGCCGTGAAAAGAAAAAAATTTTTTTTTACCACAAAACGGTTGCTTCAACTAGGTAGCTTTTTTTTTCACAAGGGTAACAGGAAAAAATGCACCATAAAATGTATTGTGCATTTTCTCCTGAGTACGCAGATACCTCATATGTGGTGGAAATCAAATGTTTGGACACACAGCAGTGCTCGGAAGGCAAGGAGCGCCATTTGAATTTTTGAGTGCAAAATTAGCTGCACCTGTTAGCGGACGCCATGTCGGGTTTGAAGACCCCCTGAGGTGCCTAAACAATGGAGCTCCCCCACAAGTGACCCCATTTTGGAAACTAGAGCCCTCAAATAATTGTTCTAGATGTTTGGTGAGCACTTTGAACACCTGGGGGCTTCACAGAAGTTTATAGCGTTGAGCCGTGAAAAGAAAAAAAATTTTTTTTACCACAAAACGGTTGCTTCAACTAGGTAGCTTTTTTTTTCACAAGGCTATCAGGAAAAAATGCACCATAAAATGTATTGTGCATTTTCTCCTGAGTACGCAGATACCTCATATGTGGTGGAAAGTAATTGTTTGGGCGCATGGCGGGGCTCAGAAGAGAAGGAGCGCCATTTGACAGCAAAATTGGTTGGAATCATTAGCGGACGCCATGTCACGTTTGGAGACCCCCTATGGTGCCTAAACAGTGGAGCTCCCCCACAAGTGACACCATTTTGGAAACTAGAGCCCTCAAATAATTTTTCTAGATGTTTGATGTGCACTTTGAACACCTGGGGGCTTCACAGAAGTTTATAGCGTTGAGCCGTGAAAAGAAAAAAAATTTTTTTTACCACAAAACGGTTGCTTCAACTAGGTAGCTTTTTTTTTCACAAGGCTATCCGGAAAAAATGCACCATAAAATGTATTGTGCATGTTCTCCTGAGTACGCAGATACCTCATATGTGGTGGAAAGTAATTGTTTGGGCGCATGGCGGGGCTCAGAAGAGAAGGAGCGCCATTTGACAGCAAAATTGGTTGGAATCATTAGCGGACGCCATGTCACGTTTGGAGACCCCCTATGGTGCCTAAACAGTGGAGCTCCCCCACAAGTGACACCATTTTGGAAACTAGAGCCCTCAAATAATTTTTCTAGATGTTTGGTGAGCACTTTGAACACCTGGGGGCTTCACAGAAGTTTATAGCGTTGAGCCGTGAAAAGAAAAAAAATTTTTTTTACCACAAAACGGTTGCTTCAACTAGGTAGCTTTTTTTTTCACAAGGCTATCAGGAAAAAATGCACCATAAAATGTATTGTGCATTTTCTCCTGAGTACGCAGATACCTCATATGTGGTGGAAATAAATTGTTTGAGCGCATGGCGGGGCTCAGAAGAGAAGGACCGCCATTTGACTTTTCAAACGCACAGACGCAGTGCACTGATCGGCCGCTGCAGGACGCACGGTCGGATGCGATAAAAAAAAGCGTCGGGGATACGTAAAAAAAAAAAAAAGTCACGCCAAAAATTGACCATGGATGCCGATCCGTTATGTGCATCCCTGATCAGCGCTTGGCGGGACGCACGGATGGATGTGATACAAAAAGCGTCGGGGATACGGAAAAAAAAAAGTCACGCCAAAAATTGAGCAGGGATGCCGATCCGTTATCTGCATCCCTGATCAGCGCTTGGCGGGACGCACAGACGGATGCGATACAAAAAGCGTCGGGGATACGGAAAAAAAAAAAAAGTCACGCCAAAAATTGAGCAGGGATGCCGATCCGTTATCTGCATCCCTGATCAGCGCTTGGCGGGACGCACGGACGGATGAGGTGTAAAAATGGACAGGGGATACGGAAAAAAAAAAAAAAGTTATACTCACAGTACCCAGAGGACTAGCAGGAGGAACACTGACCAGAAGAGCTGCAGAGGAACAGATGGCAGAGAGATGGACAGCTTTACAGGAGCAGCAGGCAGATCAGCAGAATGCCCAGGAAGGACCCAGCGATGGACGCAGATGTGATCAGGCCGGTGAAGACAGGTAAGAGGACGTCGGGGGAGAGCAGAGGGGGAGAGGGGGGGGTGAGAGCAGAGGGGGGGGGGGGAAGCAGAGGGGGAGGGGGTAGAGCAGAGGGGGAGACCGGAGAGGGAGCTGCAGAACAGAGATAATGGGGGAGGCAGTCAGATCGCGGGGGGAGCAGATCGGGATGTCGGGGGGGGGGGGGGGGGGGGGGGTTGGGGGGAGCAGATCGCGGGGGGGGGCACGGCAGGGGCTACCATGGCAGCGCGCAGGGGCACCACGGGAGCGCGCAGGGGCACCACGGGAGCGCGCACGGGCTGGCTGCAAAGTGAGCACAGTACTCACGTGCAGCAGCGGTGACAGCTAGGGCGGCGGCGGCGGCAGCAGCAGCGGCGGTGGCGTGGTACCACAAGTACCAGCCACTGCACGCTGCAGACATGTTGGGGGAGGGCTCGCAGGCCAGCACAGGCCTGGGGAGGGCGGCCACGGGCAAATCACACCGCCCCACTGCACACTGATTGGAGCGATTGCGCGTCATTGCACGATCGCTCCAATCAGTGCTGCAGGGGCTGGGGGAGACATGTTTGAGGTCCACCTATGATATGCTGCAGCAGCTGCGGCATCTCATAGCTGGATCTCACAGGATCGCACTAATTCGGGCATTATTTTTGCCGAAATTAGTGCGATCGATGTGGTTGGCGGTTCAGATTTGAACAGCCAATCACATCGATCGTCGATAGGGGGTGGCGATGCCGCCCCCCCTGGGGTCAAGCAAAGGTCCCCTGCTGTAAGAAACAGCAGGGGACATCATTTGAAAGCCGTTGCTATGGCCACGGCAATCAAATGAAGTTTAGGCAGTAAAATTACGTCCCTGGTCGTTAAGTCACGTTAAAATAGGACGTAATTTTACTGCCCGCGGTCGTGAAGGGGTTAAATTATGTAAATAAATAATTTTAAAATACTGTGTGGGGTCCCCCTATTTTGGATAACCAGCCAAAGTAAAACAGACAGCTGGGTGCTGGTATTATCAGGCTGGTAAGTCTCATGGATCTTTGGCCCATCCCAGACTAAAAATAGCAGCCCACAGCCACCTCAGAAGTGACACATCCATTAAATTATTTCTTTAAATAATTTTTAAAAAGTTGAATGCGGTCCCTCTTATTTTTATACACATCCACAAGGCTGGGGGCTGCATTGTTTTCTCTGCTGTAGATCTAGCAGTTATACAGAGCTCATGAACATCCTGTACTACCTGCGCGTCAGCAATATCTGCCTTCATCAGGTAAATAATGGAAGCAGATTTTGCCGTAACGATATTTTTAAAATTTTTAATAAAGGCAAGATCAGTATAAGTGTATCTGGTCATTTGTACCTATCCAAGCCACCAGATTGTGCGCTGACCACCCTCCTCCTTTTGTCTTATTGATTTCTGCTCCGAGCCCAGGGAAGAACTCTGATTCAGTGGGCCGACGAGCCGCCTTCACTATGTTTGGAATCTATTCACTGTGGTGTTCATCCTGTATTTAAAGTGAACCTTTTACCAGCTTTTGACCCTATGAAAAAACTCCACCACCTTTAACTGTCTCTTTGCTGCACTCTACAAATGTGTGTACCAGTGGCCGACTCCCCCTGTATACTCCCCAATATACCATTTGATATGCTCCCGCTCTTTATGTAAATTAGGGTGGTCTGGTCAGATGGGGTCCTCACTGCTGCTTCTTTCCCTCCTCTCAGTTTCTAATTGCATCCTCCTGCTTTGATTGACATGGATGACGTGTAGCGTGCCATCTACATAGTGAACTGAGATCTCACACCTACGTTGTAGACTTGCAGGCCAGCGCAGGCGCACTCTGCTCTGTCCTACTGCAGGCAGAGTATAAAACATCACTGAGCAAGCGCTAAAATCATAATGACATCACAATGACGTCACTCGGCGCTTGTTCATCTCCTTTTCATCACACGCTTGAAAAAAAGTTGTTTACTTAAAATTTTGGAAAGGTGCCAACAATTTTGTCAAGCCCATTTTTGGTGTTTTGTGTGAAATTATGCCCAATTTGCCTTTTTTTCCCTCTGTTTGTTCCAATACACACAAAATAAATAAACATGTATAACGAAAACGTGTGAAATATCATGATCCAGGTTCCGTTTCCCCTGCTGTGGTTTCACGCAGCTCCGGCCTGGTCATGTCAAGGGTTAACTTTCCCTGCCTTGTTCCGGATCCCAGGACGCTATATCTTGGTGCTGCAGCTCCGGTTCAGCGTCAGTGATATTTCTGCTTTACAGCGCGTATACTGACTCTGGTGAGTGTTCCCGATCTGTTCTGGCTCCCAGCTACAGTGTCCTGATCTGTACCTTACCCGTTCGTCTGCCGGTCCTGGTCTCTGACTCCCCGTTCCGGTCTACCATTTTGACCTGTCCTAACCTGTTTGTCCTCCTCCCTTATCTGTATTTGGACTTCCCGGCTGCTGACCTGTACTAACGTCGGCATTTGTCTCTCCCTTTTGGTTTGTACACTACTCTTCAGCTTCTGACCATTTGCTTGCTCCTGATTTGTCTCTCCCTTTGCTGCTGTCTAAGACCTCCTGCTGCTGACTTGGAATACTGACTACTCTGCTGCCCTCTAGTGGTTGCTTGCTATACTGCACTCTGAAGCTACATTACCTGTGGCTTCAGTAATGCAGTGATATATAAAAGCAATAGTTTTCTGGGAGAAATATTTCATTTTCTGGAACAAGCACAAGGGTGCCAACACTTTCAGCCATCACTGTATATTTCCTGTATCTTAAATGGAAAGAGTTCCAATTGTCTGAAAAGTTGAGTAGAAAACTCTGAGGTCTCCCAGGACTGTATCAACCCCTCTCAAGTCCTTTAATGCAAACACAGCCTTAGTAATGTCAAAGTCACCATAAGGTAATAACATGTTTGACTATGGATTGACAGACGGTATCTGTTCTTCACTGCTGTGCTGTCACACACTATCTCTATAGTTTCTTCAGTGTTTTATAAATTATAGGTGAATATCTTCAAAGACGACTGGGCACCAGGAGAGTTGTTCGGATGGAGGCTGAATTGAGATGTGGAGACTGTGAGGTAGGAGATATCTTTATTGATGATAAGGCGACACTTTTTGAAAGTGAACCACTTTCTTCCTATTTACTTTCTACTATTATGTCTTTTTTCGTACATGACTAGGTTTGGGCACTTACCCTCTGCACACCGGCACTCATCACTTCGACAAAGCATGCCCAATAACCTGCTTTCCTTATTCACGTGGTAGGTTTTAGTGCAGCGGTTTTCTACAAACACGAGAAAAGTATCAAAATAAATTGTTTTTTTTTAATAACTAACACTCATATTTTAGGTTAGTAAAGATATCTTCTATGTCACCTACCGGGGCTGTAATAGTCATAAACGGTGACAGACGCCGGTTGGATGAGACCAACATTAAACATCTGATGGACATTGAATTTGATGCAGTCGTCTTCTCTGTGTGAGATCTGTCCAAAGGAAGAGAAGAAAAGATAAAATATCTTTGAAGAACTAACAAAATGGAATAAAAATGTCAATAAATAAAGATCCTAATGCTTAATCTACATTAGATCATATAATTCAACTATTGCCCAAGTGATAAGACTCGGTCCTGATGATGTAATAACCAAACATTATCATGTACGATTAAATTGATGTGTCATCGGTACATTAACTAATTTTTAATTCTGTTATTTAACATATTAAATGTATTATTCTTTAAATTTTAGTAATTCTTTTTTTATTTTTTCACATAGTGATTTGTATTATTAAAAAATAAAACAGAAATATTGCAATACACACACTGGAAACGAAGCCTTATAATAGACTCTTAGGGGCTGATTCATTAAAACTGGCATAGGGCACGCTCGCACTACGACATTCTTCTGGAATATGAGGCCGCAAATTCATTAATAGGCGCATACCACTTAATGAATTAGGCAAATCTTCAAAGTCATAAACAACAACACAAAACAAAAGTATAAGGCCTAATATATCAGATTTTTATTTAAAAATAAAAGAAAGACGTGAATACATGAAACGTACGTTGGGGCTGTAGGATCAGACGGACCCTACTACTGTACAAAGTTTAATTACCCTAACAGCCATATGATTGCACTGTTCCCACTAGGTTTAGGCAATGTCCCTTATTTGTTATTTGTCCCTTACTTAATGTCCCTGTCCCTTATTTTGACCTTATGAGCATTTTATCAGCATTGTTTCAACTAGCTATGCCAGATAGTGCCTATTGAGTCACTATTTTCCATTCATACTTGTTTTTATACCTTGCTGGGCTTAATGCAATAACTCTATTTAACTATACCTATATACATCAATTGGGTCTTTATTTGCTTTAGCTACAGTATAGGACAACTATTTATCCTTCCCAGCAGGTTGTAATTAACTATGTGCTGTCCTTTTAATGTTGGGCTAGTGCAATATTTACACTTAGCATTATTGCACTGATTTTTTTCCTATACTGGAAAGAAACTGCATATTCTACATGATATTATTATTATTATTATTATTATTATTATTATTATTACTATTATTAATAATAATAATAATAATAATACATCTGTGATATTGTTCACCAATATTGGTATACAACCAAAAATATTTTTTTCAGTGTTATAACCTTATTGCTTGTTCTTATATAGTAATGACATACTGCAATGTTATCTTTGTTTTTATATACCGTATATATATATATATATATATATATATATATATATATATATATATATATATATATATATATATATATATACACACACATCTTATTCTAATTTTTATATGTAATTTTTGCACTTTCTATTTAGAGATATTTTCTCAAATTAATCTGATACATTGAATTTCATGTCATTTTTATACTGTAGGTCTGTCCGGTCCTTATATATCTGTACTACCACACACCTCTTACCTTTCTACAATATATAAATAAAAATTTGATATTTTAGGCCTTATACTTTTGTTTTGTGTTGTTGTTTATCATGATTTAAGTTCAAGGCCATTACGATATCTAAAGGGTACTCCTTGTTGACTAAATCTTCAAGGTGGCCATGTGCCGAGTCAGAAATGCTGATGTAGCATTTCTGCTATACAAAATGGTATGCTAAATTAATCATACTGGAGCGTGTAGTTACACCCTTTCCTGGCCAGGCACCTCCCCAGCTCTGGCATTAAAATGCCAAAAGTAACGAATTTTTTTTGCAAAATTAAGAGAGTTTTCAAAGCTTTTACACCACTTTTTTACATAAAAGCTTTGCTAAACAGCCTTGTCTTTTCAACAGTCAAACAGACATAGGTAGTAAATGACTTGCTCTGACTTAGGGTATGATTCCACTTGCATATGACTTGTGCGAGTCTCGTATTGGTATCACCCAGCACGGGGCACACTCTCCTGACAGGAAAGGGTCGGCTGTATGTATTTCTATGCAGCTGAGGCGCTCCTGTCAGGAGAGTGTGCGCCGTGCTGGGTGATACCAATAGGAGACTCGCACAAGTCATATGCAAGTAGAATCTTATTAACATCTACATAGAAATTGGTTGTGTAACAGAGAGTGAGACCGCAATCGGACACAGGGAGGAACGGTCCCTCCAAAGCCAATGCCTATTCCATATACATGTGTGTTCCCTGCACCTCAAGCAATTTAGAGGCCAGCAGCTGATGTCGGCTTACTCATTATGGGCAACTCATGATGTCACTGCCATGCACCGCCATGCCAACCTATTGAGCAGGAAGAGACAATTGTTCAGCCTAGAAGTGGGGATGTGGGAGGATTCATTGTTATTTTTAAATGGACTGGAAAAATGACCCAGAAATGGGGGGCATTAGTACAGGATAAAGGCCAAGAGAAGGGTACTATTATTAAAGAAAGGGGCCAGTTGGGGGACATTATTTCAGGATAAGCATTGGAATGGGTAACATTAAAAAAGAAGGATGGTGGACATAATTCTGCATGGGGGACATTATTACACCATAGGGGTCAGGACAGAGGACATTATTACAAGATGGGGGACATTATAGCAGGATGGGAGCCAGGATGGTGAACATTATTTTTTCTAATGGTCGTGTCTGACTCAAAACTCACAGAGTGCCAGCACTACATCTGACGCTGTTCACACAGCAGAGTCGAACACTCCACACAGTGCTACTTTTGAGATGCACAGACAGGCTCGGGCATCAACCTGCTGTGCGCTTGTTAGTAACTGTGCTTGCAGGAGTTCTGCTATCCTGTGGATTACTGCTTAAGTTACATGTTGCAGGTGACCAATCACAGTTGCTTCCACCCTTTTTAAGATGGTTGAACCTGTTCTGCCATGCCGATTATAGCTTTGTGCGATCCCGTTCCTTGCGTTTCATTATCCTGTTGCTGATGAACGTCTGTCTTTTGTGGAAATACTCATGTTATCTGATTATTTCTTGCCTTCCTTTAGTTTTCTCCTGATCACGTATTGTCTATACCTCTGTGACTAATTGCTGTGAGTTTGAGTTTTGGTTTTCCCCCAACTGTTTATTTGTTTGGGATTAACCGCTGCTGTCCTAGCCCTCTCCTGGGTGGAGGGAGGGAGACCACTAGACCAAGGTTGTTCAGGAGCTAGGGTGAGGAATGCGGCCCAAACATAGTCACTTTCAGATGTACCTTTGGGATCAGATCAGCCAGGGTCTCCCTAGCCTGAGAGCCAATGTAGGCTCCCATGTTCCTAGTTATCCTGTCACACCCTGTGACAGGAGGAAAATAATAGTATTCTCCATTGTGGCCCTGATAATTAAAGATATTAACATATGGAAACAGAAATAGTGTACAATACTCCTGTATTATTGACAGTGGGGAGGGGCATTACTGTTTTTGTATTTAAGCACAGGCAGACATTATGACTGAATAAAGGCACAAAGAGGAATTTAATATTATACCTGAGCAATAAAAGGGGATATATTCATTAACCACTTATTAACAAATGACTTAATGGTACAACATTTGTTGGCTTCTGTCTTTAATGCAGGCTCAAAGGCTTAAACAGCATTTTTATTGGGAGTTGATGGCTGTGCTATTCAGCCATCATCTGCCTTTAACAGTTACAAATGGAGAGTAGCTCCACCCATGGCTGTTAACCCATTCAATGCTAATGTTAATCTGTGACACTAGCATTGCGCACGCTGTTCTTATAGTCTATGGATCCTTCATGATATGTTTGCAGGGAACCCATAGGTTTTTATGACAGTCGAGGGTCTGTTTAAGACCCCATGCATGTCATGACAGTACTGCCTGTGGCTGGCTTTTATACAAGACTGCAAGATTTACAATATACAGCAATACTGTGGTATTACTCTGTATAGTACAAGTGATCAGACAATCAAATGTTCAAGTCTCCTATAGAAGCTACAAAAATCAATTAAAAATAAAAAAAAAGGTTTTAAAAATACAATTTTTTTTAAATATTAAAGTTTGAATTACCTCCCTTTTACCCCATTAAAAATAAAGTAAAAATTTAAAAATGCATATATTTCATATCCACTTGTCTGTAAAAGTCTGATCTATTACAATATAAAATTAATTAACCCAACCAATAAACGCTACACTGAGAAAAAAAAAATCTAAACACCAAAACTGCTATAACAGCATAAAAATGCAATAAGACTTGATAAAACATCATATCCACCTCAAAGTTATCTTGATAAAATGTCAACTAAGGACAAAAATACACAAGTCATAAGATAGGCCTATTGACCAAAAATTATAAATGTCTTGGAAAATAGCAACACAAAAAAAATTATTTTTTGCACAATTCCAAAAGGTTTTTCCCACTTTAAAAAAAACAAAAAAAACAAAAAAAAAAACCCAACCTTGTTTGGTATTATTGGAATTATACTGGCAGGGAGTAGGTAGAATCATATTGCCACGATGAAAGCATGATACCGGGGTGAAACTTTTGCACTTTTGTTTTCTTTAGTAGTAAGTGTTCAGGGTGTTAGAGCGATCAGTCATAGATGTATGTGTAGATAGAAAAACATCAAAGGAGACCGGTTGTCATCGCCGCGCTTTTCACCACTTCGAAGACGAAAATTAAATCCTCCAAGTCTTTATTTAGGAAGCTAATATAAGTCAACGTGTTTCTGGTGTCACAGCCCCCTTCTTCAGGACAAAATAGCACCCAGGACCCCCGAAACGCGTTGACTTATACTAGCTTCCTTAATAAAGACTTGGATGATTTAATTTTTGTCTTCAGAGAGGTGACAAGCGTGGCGATGACAACCGGTCTCCTTTGAAGCTCCTGTCTGCCTGATTCTCCAGTGCTGCAGCCATCTCCACCGTTAAATGCTTTTCTAGGTGTTGTGACCTTTCACAACCTCTATAGGTAAGTACATTCTTCACTTCCTCTCCTCCTGCCCACCTGGTAAGACCCTATTGCGCCCTTTCTTCCACAGGCTCTCTTTCATTTTATAGATGTATGTGTGTTACTTTATACAGTGACAACTCCTGGCTGGAAGACTGGTAAAAGTTAAAGTCCCATAGAGGGACTAAGTAAAAAAGTTACAAAAAAAAAAGGTAAAATAAATTGTAAAAAATATTTTAAAAACCCCTCACAAAATGAATAACAAAAAAAGAAAAAAATATATATTACTCCAATAAATATAAACATTTAACCAATAACAAAATACACAAAAAAACTACATATATTTGGTATTAAATATGGTATTCATTAAGCAAAAAACAAGCTCCAGTAGTGGAAAAATAAAAAAAACTATAGATCTAAGAATTGGGCGATGCAAAAACAATTCTTTTTTTCTATAAACATTAAAACAACATATAAATGTCGTATCACTGTAATCATACATACCCGAAGAATAAAGCCATCATACCATTTTTACCAACAGTGAAGGGCATAAAAAGATAACCCTGCAAATTCCTGAATTGCTGTTCCCAAAAATAAGAATAAAAAGCGTTCAAAGCGTTCAAAAAATGTTATGTGCCCAAAAATGATACCAATAAAAATTTGGGGCTAAAGCAACATTTTGTGGGAAATATGTATTTTTATTATTTTCATGGCTCAACGTTATAAAATTCTTGGAAGCATCTCTCGGTTAAATGTCTCACCACACCTTCTACTGTAGATACATTTCTTGAGAGGTCTAGTTTTCAAAATGAAGTCACTTGTGGGGGTTTCCACTGTTTAGTCAAATAAGGGCTCTTGTTGTGATCAGTAGACCACAAAAGATTTTGCAAAAATCCCATAAAAAAGGTTGGAGATAATACACAAGAGTAGTTCGAAACTTAGCTGGCTGCAATCCACTGACTACACAAACACAACTAGAAGTAGCGGTGGAGCGTTCCTAACAAACCTAGATGCCTCGTTACCGCCGGAAAACTAACTAACCTCAAAGATGGAATGAGGAATCCTGACTTGCCTCAGAGCAGCCCCAAAGGAAAGTCAAAACCTCCAACATATAATGATGATAATGAAAGAAAAAAGACAGCACACAGATGGTAGATATAGAGATAAAGTGAGGCCCTGCTAGCTTGATACAAAAGTATAGAATAGATTGCTGGTTGCAGCAAGTTAAAACCCTGAAAAATACCAACACCTGATAATCAAAAATTCCCTTAAAGATCACATGATCTTTCCACCCTCTATATCAGGAACTCTTCTGCAAGTACATTTAAATACAAAATGCAAATACAATAGAAAAGATCTTATCTACAAAAACACATGAGATACAAAAATACAAAACTCCTGATCAAAGAGGGAGTAAAAACTCCCTTTCTTGATGGGAATAAATCACCCTCCAAAAATAGTGCAGGAAGAGCACTTATTCACTTGCAAGAAACAAAAAGAAGACAAAACAAAAAACCTATCAGGCATAGCCGCAGACTCAGGATGACATGGAAACAAAACTGATGCAAAGGAATGAAAAAATGCTGTAGAAGTCATTTCTGGAATATCCAAAAAGGCGCTGAAAAAGGCAAAACAAAACCTACAGGGAAAGGCAAAAGCCTAAAGGCTGGAGGACAAAATTCAGGACATCTTAACATGGAGCAGAAACAATTATCACCGGAAAAAGCTAGACAGAGACTGCCTTCCTATATCCCCCCAGGCTTGACTGCATAGGCTTCCTGAAATAGCAATCATCTCTAACACTTGTCTGAGTGACAGATGCAGAATCAGACTTACTACCAGCACTAGCCACCAGAGAAGGCCACAAAATCATCTCTGATGATATTCACAACAGGCTCTGCAAATTCAACATGGCATCTGGTATCGATTCCAGATGATTTTGCACTCCAAAAGTCAAATAGCGCTCCTTCTCTTCAGAGACTTGCCGTGCACCCAAACAGTAGTTTTTCAACACATATGGCATATCGGCGTACTCAAGAGAAATAGTACAACAAATTTTATTTTCCATTTTTTTCTGTAACTCTTGTGAAAATGAAAAATTAAGGGCTAAAGCAATATTATTGTGGGGAAAAAGTAAAGTGTTAATTTTTTCCTTCCAGGTTGCTTTAATTCCTGTGAAGCACCTAATAGGTTAAAAAAAACTTTGTGAATGTGGTTTTAAGCACTTTGAGGGGTGCAGTTTTTAAAATCGTGTCACTTTTGGGAATTTTTTTTTTAAATAAACCCCTCAGAGTCCAAAATTTACCACTATGATGAAGAACATTGTGTACCTGAAAAAGATTCTCTGAATCACCGGGATATGTTGAAGCATTCCAAAATTAGTTCCTTATAAAATGAAACTGATCAGAACTGTAAGATTTGACCTGGTCAGGAAGGTGAAAACAGGCTCAGGGGTGAAGGGGCTAAACAGACAATGTCAAATTTGCATCCAAATGGAGAAACAACTCTTATGACTTTAGTAGCAAGGGATTGGATTGAATTCCGGCTCCAAAATAAGCACTGATAATCTTGTATATATTTTGAAGACTGTGTCACAGTCGTTTCCCTGTTTTTGGAGGTTAGTGACAGCCTCTCATCTGTATCAGGTTATCCACATTTAAATGTGGTTTTGTTTCCTTCAGTACCGAAATGGTTAATATCAGTTTTCTGCTGGCAGCTTCTCCAGGAGTCTCTGCTGCAGTTGAGGTCAGCTGCACCTGCATGGTAGACACACCCTGTGCTTAAATAGCCAAGTCTCCCAGCAAGCTTTACAGACTATACAAACCATTTGTATGAAAACCGCCTTGGTGGAATGAGCTGCTGTGTATTTTCTAAAGTTGTATCCTCTCCATTTTGGTTCTTTATTCCCTATTTGTCTCCCTACCCTTTTGTCTCTTTAGTAGAGCGGTGGGTCTAGTGAGCCTCTCACTAGTCAGGGCTTCTATAAGGTTTCTCAGGGACCCAGGATTCTGTTCGGCGACCGTTGTGGAGAATGTACAGGGACTGGCTAGGAGAGTGGGGACAGCTGCAGGTGAAGATAGGGGATATCCATCTTCCCTCTCACTAGTCCTAGGGCCCACCATTGTTATTGTGTCCCTGGTGTTCCCCCTTGTCTGTGGTGCTTTTTAGGTGTGTTTTTCATTGTGTGTCAGCCCTTGGTTGACCTGAATGTGCTTGCCACGCGTGTTACATGACAGAATGTGCGTAAATTTAAGAAATCTGTTAAGGACCAATAGTTCTTGTTGTCTTCAATCCTAAGGCTGGCCATACATGTTCAATAGCTGTTGGCCCAATGGTTTTTCAAACAAGCACTATCTCTCCACACACCCCATCCTCCTCTTCATACACAGGCATGATAAGCTTGGCCTAGTGTGCATGTATTTTCAGGAACAGAAGGGTTGGTGCTATGATCCGGAACCATGGAAGATCACAATAGATCATTGGCAAAAAAGTGACAAGAGCATTGGCAACTAATCTGGCCGCCATCCCCTTACTAACCATCAACACTAGAAGTAGCTGAGGGGTGAACTAACATCCTATGCACCGTGAACCCAGCCGGAGAACTAGCTATTCTAAAGGAAGGAAGGATGAATAACTCTCTGCCTCAGAAATAGACCTCAAAAGGTATAGCAAGCCCTCCACATTCAAGATTACAGTGATATAGGAAAATACAATTCACAGATGGATGATAGGATCAGCAAAGGTGAGGCCCCACTGACTAAATAGGAAAAGATAGGAAAGGGGCTGATGGTGGCCAGAGAAAAACCCTACAAAAACCCAAATAGTACAAAAAGGTCCTCAGATCACACGATCTGCACTCCGTCCTATATCAGGCGCTCTTTTCAAACCAATGAACAGAAAACAGGAACAATTACAAATTCAAGAAGCAACAAGCACATGGACTTATGGAAGCAAAACTCCAAATATAGCTGCAGAGAGCTTCCCTGCTAAGCAACAGAGAGAGAAGATTCCTGCATGCAAATAAACTGACAATAACCACATTAAATGACAAACCCAGATAAGAACAAAAAGAACAAAATAACTAAGAAATAACCAAGCACTTATCTGGGGTAGATGTGGTCTGGAGCAAGATGAAAAGGCTGGTGAGCTATAGGACAATGATAACCGGCTCAGCCTGCTAGGAGGCCAGGGTTTAAATAGGCAGAGAGTTAGCAATGGAAACGCCCATTGCTCAAGCACACCTTGTCTCTGTCCAAACCATTCCTGGTCACAAGAGGGAGCCTCACAGCAGCAAAAGCATACCTGACATTCACAACAGGTTGGTATCTGCTGACAAACCCACTATTATGGCATATTATATTTCCAGGAATTAAAGGAAATATAGGTCAAAACACAGGAGGCTTTCCAGAAGAATTGGGTTCAAAAACAATACCTTGTCCAGGTAGATGATGAGTGATCCCTCAGTGATTGATGCCTTCTTAATCTCAAAAGTGGAGATATATTTGTCCACTCCCTTCTTTAGCTGTGAATAAAAGCATGAATTATATATCATTCATTAAAAGAATATGAAGATATTTAATAATAATTCCAGAATCTGACCTTATTAAGACTTTCAAAATCGGGGACAAATCCAGTCATCATGGAAACATCCAAGATAGACATGGTGGCATCACTGCCTTTAAGATGTCTATAGAAAGATTGCAATATGAGATTAGCGACAACAACATCAATATCCAGGACAGGATTCACAGATTTCTCATGCCCTTCCAGTGACAGGTGCAATTATTTATTCATATAAAAATAGAGCAGTGGTATTAGCTGTTAATATCACCTCCATAATGTAAAGGATGTAACATATAGACCACGGGCACAATGCTTCATTTGAAGGAAGTTTAAAATGTTATATTCTTTTTATTATAAGAAATCAGTTCTGCATCATGCAGTGAATTCTTGCTGAGCTTGTAGATGGCATATAAACAGCAGTCAATGTGATCAAAAAGGGCTGTGCTATGCTACCACTAGGGAGTGCAGAAACTCAGAGAATGGAGTCCTCTTGATTGCAGTCTAGCCCAAGCCCACTAGAGGTCACTAGCACCAATGCGGAGTTGCAAGAGAGTAGTCAGTAAGCCTAAGGTCGGTGCTGGGACGTCACGTGTGTACAGAGGAGCAAGCAAAGCCGGAGTCAGGTGAGAGCAGAGGGTCTGAAAGCCAGGAGGTCACGTCAAGAGCCAGAGGGAAGCAGAGCCGACGTCTAAGTACAACCCGGGGTCAGAAGCCGAGCAGACAAGTATGGAGGAGGGAGCAGAGAGGGGATTACAAGTGGAGAGCAGGTATGGAGACAGGGGAAGTAAGAGCAGGCTGGACGGAACGGAGGTCAGGGGAAGAGCGGGTACGGAGACAGGGGAAGTAAGACAAGACTGGACGGATCGGAGGTCCAGGGGAGAGCGGGTACGGAGACAGGGAAGTAAGACAAGATGGGATGGAATGGAGGTCAGAGGAGGGAGTATTTGTAAGCGGGAAAAGATCAGAAACTCACAGGAACCTGGAAACACACACTGCAAAGCAGGAACTATTACAGGCAGCGTTCAGAGAGAAAGAACTCCAATAACCAACATGACCCCTGGAACGAGGTCGGACAGAATACGCTCCTCCCAAATGACCTAACCCTTGAAGGAAACCGACAGAAGGAAAAAAATACATACAATACATACAGTGGCTCTGCAAGAGCAGAGCCATGAGAGTGTAGAACAGGCTGTAGTAAAAAGTATGTAGGCTAGATATGCAGTATATACTCTTGGCTGAAACGCATGGCATCTTTGAAATTTTTCCAGAAAAACAAGTATTTCTCCCAGAAAATTAGTGCAATTACACATTTTGTCATACACATGTTTGTTTAATTCATTTGTGTGTATTGGGAAAAACTAACACAAAAAACCCAGAAAAAAAGACAAATTGGACATTATATCACACAAACCTCACAAAAAATGGGTAAGATTGTTAAATCTATTACCACCTTTCCAAAACTGTCAGTAAACATGTTTGTTTCAAGCATGTGATGCTCATTCAAACTTATCTGTGGCAATTAGTAGATGTGGGCAATATGAAAATGACACCTGAAACCAGAAAAAAGGTGAGAAGTTGACTCAATTTTTGCATTGTGTGTCTGTGTGTGCCACACTAAGCATGGAGAACATTAAGAGAAGAGAAACTGTTTGAGGACTTGAGAACCAAAATTGTTGAAAAATATCAACAATCTCAAGTCCATCTCCACAGATCTTGATATTCCTTTGTTCACAGAGTGCTATATAATCAAAAAGTTTACAACCCATGGCACTGTAGCTAATCTTCCTGGATTTGGACAGCAGAGAAAAGTCAATGAACGGTTGCAACGAAGGATAGTCCAGCTGGTGGATATGGAACTCTAATCAAGTTTCAAAGAAATTCAAGCTGTCCTGCAGGCTTAGGGCAGCTTTGCACACTACGACATCGCAGGTGCGATGTCGGTGGGGTCAAATTGAAAGTGACGCACATCCGGCGTCACTTGCGATGTCGTAGTGTGTAAATCCTAGATGATTACGATGAACGAGCGCAAAAGCGTCGTTATCGTATCATTGGTGCAGGCTCCGACATTTCCATAATGCCAGTGCCGCGACAGGTACGATGTAGTTCCTTGTTCCTGCGGCAGCACACATCGCTGTGTATGAAGCCGCAGGAACGAGGAACATCTGCTTACCTGCCACCAGCGGCTATACGGAAGGAAGGAGGTGGGTGGGATGTTTACATCCTGCTCATCTCCGCCCCTCCGCCGCCATTGGCTGCCTGCCGTGTGACGTCGCTGTGACGCCGCACGGCCCGCCCCCTTAGGAAGGAGGCGGGTTGCTGGCCAGAGCGACGATCGCAGGGCAGGTGAGTGCATGTGAAGCTGGCGTAGCGATAATTATCGCTACGCCAGCTATCACAAGATATCGTACCTGTGACAGGGGCGGGGACTATTGCGTGCGACATCGCAGCATCGGCTTGCGATGTCGCAACATGCAAAGCCCGCCGTAGGGTGCATCAGTGTAAGCTTGAACTAGCCATCAACATTTGGATGGATGGGACCCAGGAGGACCCCACTTCTGATTCAAAGACATAAAAAAATCTAGTCTTCAGTTTTCCAAAACGTATATGAGTATCTAAAATCCTTCTGGGAAAGTGTCTTGAAGACAGATAAGACCAAGATAGAGCTTTTTCGTAAAGCACATCATTATCCTGTTTACTGAAAACAGAATGATGTCAACAACAAAAAATACAGTACAAACAGTTAAATATGGTGGAAGCTCAAAATTTTTTTGAAGTTGTTTTGCTGCCTCTGGCACTGGGTGCCTTGACTGTGTGTCAAATATCATGAAATTTAAAGAATTCCAAAGGATTTTGGGTGGCAATGTAGTGCGCAGTGTCAGAAAGCTGGTTTGCATCTTTGATCTTGGGTCCTCCATCAGGACAATGACCCCAAACACTTCCAGCAACCCCAGAATTGGATGGAAACAAAGCGTTTGAGAGTTCTAAAGTGGCAGCAGTGAGTCCGGAGCTAAACCCCATTGACACCTGTGGAGAGATCTTAAAATTGCTGTTGGGAGAAGAGAAGACGCCTTCAGATATGAGAGACCTGGAGCAGATTATAAAGAAGAGTCCAAGATTCCAGGTGAGAGGAGGAAGACGCTTGTGGATGGTTATGGGAATCAATTGATTTCAGTTATTTCTTCAAAAGGGTTTGCTACCAAATGATAAGTTGAGGAGGCCAACAATTTTGTCCGGCTCGTTTTTGGAATTTTGCTTGAAATTATGTCCATTTTTTTCCTCTTTTTCCCTTCGTTTGTGCTTTTCCAATACACACAAAGGAAATAAACGTGTATTATAAAATGTGTAATTGCAATATTTGTTTTGGGAGAAATACTTCATAATCTGGAACAATTACAAGGGTGCCAACACTTTCGGCCATGACTGTATGTACAAAAATACTGACCCAAATGAGATATTATAAATTGTAACCTGAAGATATATTTAAAATTACATTTTACTACTTTATTATATTCTTTCATTTATACTCTACAGTTTTATTTTGGGTAAAGATAATTGAAAGGGTGTGTACATTTTTGCAAAAAAACTTTAGCAAACTTGCCGATATTTCTGCTCAGACAGCTCAACTGTATAAAACCTTTGTTCTTATGTAATTTAATTCAACTGAAATTTAGAGTCTTTAAACTTTTGAGCAAATGATCATATTGGGTCCTTCATGTAATTCCCTGGAGATCAGTGGCAGTTATAGTCCTGAGAGTCACCACTGATGAAACCGGTGAAGCCCACAGCTTAGGAGGCCGGAGCGCACGGCACTTGTCTAAAGCCCACTTTACACGTTGCAATTAGTTGTACAATCGCATTTGCGATGTGACACGCCCAGGTTGCATATGGGATCTTATGAGATTTCACGTTGGTCGTTCATTTGCTGTCACACCAGCGTTAGTAGTCTATGTTAAATTGATCAATGTTATGTGCGATCCTTTAGATCATGTGTTCTGTGATGTATGCATTGGGCACCTTTTTTTTTTTTTATTTATTGACTTGCCAAGCGTGTGTAATGTGTAGGGATGCGTTTTTACTATGTCATCTGCCATTCAGCTCTGCTACATGGCCGCTAACAGCAGACACAGACAGCCATGTAGCAGCGGTGAATGGCAGATGACAGCAGACACAGACAGAGCCGCACTGTCAGAATGAACTCGGGTGAACTTCACCCGACTTCATTGTCATGCTGCGGCTCTGTCTGTGTCGCGTCCTGATTAGCGGTCACCAGTGAAGGGCTCACCGGTGACCGCTAATCTCCTAAGTTATTGAAGTTAGCAGCCCTCTCTCATACTCACCAATCCCCGGCACTGCACGGCGTTCACACTGCTGCGGCGGCTTTTACTGTTTTGAAAAAGCCGGCCGCCCATTAAACAATTTCGTATTCCCTGCTTTCCCCGCCCACCGGCGCCTATGATTGGTTACAGTGAGACACGCCCCCACTCTGAGTGACAGGTGTCACACTGCACCCAATCACAGCAGCCGGTGGGCGGGTCTATACTGTGTAGTGAAATAAATAATTAAATAATTTAAAAAAACGGCGTGCAGTTCCCCCCAATTTTAATACCAGCCAGATAAAGCCATACGGCTGAAGGCTGGTATTCTCAGGATGGGGAGCTCCACGTTATGGGGAGCCCCCCAGCCTAACAATATCAGCCAACAGCCGCACAGAATTGCCGCATACATTATATGCGACAGTTCTGGGACTGTACCCGGCTCTTCCCGATTTACCCTGGTGCGTTGGCAAATCGGGGTAATAAGGAGTTATTGGCAGCCCATAGCTGCCAATAAGTCCTAGATTAATCATGTTAAGCGTCTATGAGACACCCTCCATGATTAATCTGTAAATTACAGTAAATAAACACACACACCCGAAAAAATCCTTTATTAGAAATAAAAACACACTAACATATACCCTGGTTCACCACTTTAATCAGCCCCAAAAAGCCCCCCTTGTCCGGCGTACTCCAGGATGCTCCAGCGTCGCTTCCAGCGCTGCTGCATGGAGGTGACAGGAGCTGCAGAAGACACAGCCGCTCCGGTCACCTCCACGCAGGTAATGAAGACAGCCGCGCGATCAGCTGCTGTCACTGAGGTTACCCGCGGCCACCGCTGGATCCAGTGACAGCGGGTAACCTCAGTGACAGCTCAGCTGATCGCGCGGCTGTCTTCATTTGCTGTGTGGAGGTGACCGGAGCGGCTGTGTCTGCTGCAGCTCCGGTCACCTCCATGCAGCAGCGCTGGAAGCGACGCTGGAGCATCCTGGATTACGCCGGACAAGGAGGGCTTTTTGGGGCTGATTAAAGTGGTGAACCAGGGTATATGTTTGTGTTTTTATTTCTAATAAAGGATTTTTTCGGGTGTGTGTGTTTATTTACTGTAATTTACAGATTAATCATGGAGGGTGTCTCATAGACGCTTAACATGATTAATCTAGGACTTATTGGCAGCTATGGGCTGCCAATAACTCCTTATTACCCCGATTTGCCAACGCACCAGGGTAAATCGGGAAGAGCCGGGTACAGTCCCAGAACTGTCGCATATAATGTATGCGGCAATTCTGGGCGGCTGTTGGCTGATATTGTTAGGCTGGGGGGCTCCCCATAACGTGGAGCTCCCCATCCTGAGAATACCAGCCTTCAGCCGTATGGCTTTATCTGGCTGGTATTAAAATTGGGGGGGACCGCACGCCGTTTTTTTTAATTATTTAATTATTTATTTCACTACACAGTATAGACCCGCCCACCGGCTGCTGTGATTGGGTGCAGTGTGACACCTGTCACTCAGAGTGGGGGCGTGTCTCACTGTAACCAATCATAGGCGCCGGTGGGCGGGGAAAGCAGGGAATACGAAATTGTTTAATGGGCGGCCGGCTTTTTCAAAACAGTAAAAGCCGCCGGAGCAGTGTGAACGCCGTGCAGCGCCGGGGATCGGGGATCGGTGAGTATATGAGAGAGGGGGATAGACTGACATGGACAGAGAGTGAGGGACAGAGATAGTGACCGACTGACAGAGATTAGTGACTGACAGACATTGTGAGGCGCTTCAGAACGCAGCTTTTCAGCTGCGCTCTGAAGCGGACCTTTTTTAAGCTGCGGTGCAGAGCGCACACCTGCGCACATAGCATCAGACATCAAAATCGTATGAGGGATGTCACACGTTACAATTGACTAGGTTCGTGCAACAAAACGCTCAATTCTAGAGAATGATACGATGTGTTTGCGATCAACGGTTTTGCGTCCAATCCTGATTGCAAGTAGATCTCACACGCAGATACCTCACAAACGATGCCGGATGTGCGTCACTTACAACTTGACCCCAACGACGGATTGTGAGATATATTGAAGCGTGTGTAGCGGGCTTAAGCGTTGACTCAGAATGGAGGACAGATTCAACAGAAAGTCTTTGGGGCGGAATTATCGAGCAGATTTCACCAAAATTCTGGTCTTTGAAACGTTGCGAAACTTTTGTAGAACTTTTTGCAACTTTTATGCCAGTTTGACTAGTATTGTAAATTTGATACATGTGGATGTTTCGTCAGGAGGGGTGTGACCAAGCCTAATTATAATTTATGCCACAATAGTGATATTAATTATGACAAAAATATTCCCTTGTGTACATTTCTTTTATGGTACAGGCAGCTAAAATATGTATAAAAGTAGCAAAAAATCCAGCTCACAATCTCTGCATCAACTTTCTGCTTAGAGCCCAGACAAAGGCCTCGCCACGACCTGACAATCGAACTAGTAACACAGGAAGGTCCAACTCAAATGAACAGTTTCTTCTTTATTTCTTGAGAATTTCAAGTATACGTGACATCAAAATTTCCATGAGAATGCCGCTACATTGGCATATGCATCAACGCGTTTCTGGTGTATTTCCATCCTTAAAGGGAACCTGTCACCACTTTTTTGGCGTATAAGCTGCGGCCACCACCACCGGGCTCTTATATACAGCAGTCTAACATGCTGTATATAAGAGCCCAGGCCAGGGGTATAACATAAAAAAACTCTTTATAATACTTACCTAATGGTCGCTCGGTTGGCCAGATGGGCGTCTCCGTTCTCTGGTGCCGCCTCTTTCGGCCATCTTCATCCTCCTTCTTCTCTAGCCGCGGTGCATGACATTTCCAACGTCATCCACACTCGCCGGCATTCAGGCCTGAGCAGGCGCACTTTGATCTGCCCTGTACAAAGTATTGTAGTGCGCCTGCGCAGGACCGGCGAGTGTGTATGACGTAGGATGCGTCATGCACACAGGAGTCAGAAGGAGGACAAAGATGGCTGAAAGAGGCGGCGCCAGCAGCGGACAACGGAGACACCCATCTGGCCAACCGAGTGACCGTTGACCGGTGAGTATTATAAAGTGTTTTTTGTTCTCACAGTGGCCTGGGCTCTTATATACAGCATGTTAGAATGCTGTATATAAGAGGCCAGTGGTGGTGGCCGCAGCTTATACGCTAAAAAAGTGGTGACAAGTTCCCTTTAATCATGATGCATCACGGTGTCAAGGCGGCCATGAATTTACTGTGATGCAATCTAATTGTGCATCTACCTTAAATCTGTCTGCATCCAAATTAGAGTCATTTGGTAGTAGCATGCATACTATTCTTTCATACACAGACCAGAGACATGACACGGATCTGCATAGAAAATAATGACTGTTTAATATGGAAGTGGACAATACATTTAAAGGGAATTATTGGCTAGGAGCCAATAATACGTAGCCCGTCTCCTATTGGGTAATCTATCATAGAGCTTATTCTGTGATACGGAATATACTGTAATGTGCTTGGTTCCTCATTTATTTAAGCTATGTCAGCATGATTCACTCATCACATGAAAGTCTCCAGACTGTCTGAGTCTTATGTCTGAATGCAGAACTAGGTGTGGTACAACTCAAACACCATCTTAAATCCTGGTTTTTGGATATCTTCATATAACTCTTATATATACTCCTAATAGTTCATAATCTTGTCCATAACAACGAGACATCAAAATTTCCACGAGAAAGCCACTACATTGATATATGCATCAACGCGTTTCTGGTGTGTTGCCACCCTTAAAATTTTGGAATTTTGATGTCCCGTGATGCATCAAGATTAAGATTGGAAACACACCAGAAACGCGTTGACGCATATGCCAATGTAGTAGCTTTCTCATGGAAATTTTGATGTCCCATGATGCATCAAGATTAAGATTGGAAACACACCAGAAACGCGTTGATGCATATTCCAATGTAGCGGCTTTCTCATGGAAATTTGGATGTCCCATGATGCATCATGATTAAGTGTGGAAACACACCAGAAACGCGTTGATGCACATGCCAATGTAGCAGCTTTCTCATGGAAATTTGGATGTCCCATGATGCATCATGATTAAGTGTGGAAACACACCAGAAACGCGTTGATGCACATGCCAATGTAGCGGCTTTCTCATGGAAATTTTGATGTCCCATGATGCATCATGATTAAGTGTGGAAACACACCAGAAACGCGTTGATGCATATGCCAATGTAGTGGCTTTCTCGTGGAAATTTTGATGTCCCATGATGCATCATGATTAAGGGTGGAAACACACTAGAAACGCGTTGATGCATATGCCAATGTAGCGGCTTTCTCGTGGAAATTTTGATGTCCCATGATGCATCATGATTAAGTGTGGAAACACACCAGAAACGCGTTGATGCATATGCCAATGTAGCGGCTTTCTCGTGGAAATTTTGATGTCCCATGATGCATCATGATGAAGGGTGGAAACACACTAGAAACGCGTTGGTGCATATACCAATGTAGCGGCTTTCTCGTGGAAATTTTGATGTCCCATGATGCATCATGATTAAGGGTGGAAACACACTAGAAACGCGTTGATGCATATGCCAATGTAGGGGCTTTCTCGTGGAAATTTTGATGTCCCGTGATGCATCATGATTAAGGGTGGAAACACACTAGAAACGCGTTGATGCATATGCCAATGTAGGGGCTTTTTCGTGGAAATTTTGATGTCCCATGATGCATCATGATTAAGGGTGGAAACACACTAGAAACGCGTTGATGCATATGCCAATGTAGGGGCTTTCTCGTGGAAATTTTGATGTCCCGTGATGCATCATGATTAAGGGTGGAAACACACTAGAAACGCGTTGATGCATATGCAATGTAGGGGCTTTTTCGTGGAAATTTTGATGTCCGTGATGCATCATGATTAAGGGTGGAAACACACCAGAAACGCGTTGATGCATATGCCAATGTAGCGGCTTTCTCGTGGAAATTTTGATGTCACGTGTACTTGAAATTCTCAAGAAATAAAGAAGAAACTGTTTATTTGAGCCGGACCTTCCTGTGTTACCAGCTAAAATATGCACCAAATTCTTACAAAGTCCAGCTTCTTCATAAATTTGGCCAATCTTTCGACTGTGCTCCATTCATTAAGTTTTTATCCATTTTTTTTTCCTTACCTTGCACAAATTTCAACAGATGCTGTAGACAGGGTACCTTCTGGACTGCTAACTACAAAAAACAAACAAAAAAACACACAGAATGCACCTTTTGTACTTAAATTACAAACTGAGGCACAATTTTACATGGGGCTTCTATTTTACAACATATAGTACTTTTGCCCTCTTCTGGTAGAACACCCAATTCCTAAACCGGTCCAGCCATAAAACTTGTTATGACAAAAAAGGGAGAGTTCAACATTTTACATCAACAACTTTACACTTACCATTTGGATCGTCCTTTACCGTAACTGAAAGATCAAAGTTTTTGCATTCCTTTTCTTTCTCTCTCAGAAGCGCATAGTATACCGACATAACCTAAAGAGTCAGTGAGTAAAACAGAAATATTAAAACTTAAGATAGGACACGGCAAACTAACTTGTGTTACATATTGGATTCATTGATGGGTCATAAACTCTATGGTGAAATCTGTTTTTTACCATCATGTTACTGGTGGAAATGGAACTAGGGAGACAGATGACACCACAGACATTGGGCATGGGGAGTAAGGGAGCTTAGATCAGAACTCTCTACCCAACCTACAAAGCTCAAACTTTCACACCAGCCCTTTGGAATTTGTGTTTCTTTCCCTGCTTATATCTTTTATAAGAAAGTTTCACTAACTTTCCCAACTTACAAATAATTGAGTCTACAATATGTTTCTTATACAGTGGGTACGGAAAGTATTCAGACCCCTTTAAATTTATCACTCTTTGTTTCATTGCAGCCATTTGGTAAATTCAAAAAAGCTCATTTTTTTCTCATTAATGTACACTCTGCTCCCCATCCCCCATCTTGACAGAAAAAAACAGAAATGTAGACATTTTTGCAAATTTATTAAACAAAACAAACTGAAATATCACATGTTCATAAGTATTCAGACCCTTTGCTCAGACACTCATATTTAAGTCACATGCTGTCCATTTCCTTGTGATCCTCCTTGAGATGGTTCTACTCCTTCATTGGAGTCCAGCTGTGTGTAATTAAACTGATAGGACTTGACTTGATTTGAAAAGGCGCACACCTGTCTATATAAGACCTCACAGCTCACACTGCAAGTCACACCAAATGAGAATCATGAGGTCAAAGGAACTGCCAAAGGAGCTCAGAGACAGAATTGGGGCAAGGCACAGATCTGGCCAAGGTTACAAAAAAATTTCTGAAATACTCAAGGTTACTAAGAGCACAGTGGCCTCCATAATCCTTAAATGGAAGAAGTTTTGAACCACCAGAACTCTTCCTAGACTCGGCCGTCCAGCCAATCTGAGCAATCGTGGTAGAAGAGCCTTGGTAAACAAAGGTAAAGAAGAACCCCAAGATCACTGTGGCTGAGCCCCAGAGATGCAGTAGGGAGATGGCAGAAAGTCCCACAAAGTCAACTATCACTGCAGCCCTCCACCAGTCGGGTCTTTATGGCAGAGTGGCCCGACGGAAGCCTCTCCTCAGTGCAAGACATATGAAAGCCGCATAGAGTTTGCAAAAAAACACATGAAGGACTCCCAGACTATGAGAAATGAGATTCTCTAGTCGGATGAGATGAAGATAGAACTTTTTGGTGATAATTCTAAGCGGTATGTGTGGAGAATACCAGGCACTGCTCATCACCTGCCCAATACAATCCCAACAGTGAAACATGGTGGTGGCAGCATCATGCTATGGGGCTGTTTTTCAGTTGCAGGGACAGGACGACTGGTGGCAATTGAAGGAAAGATGAATGTGGCCAAGTACAGAGATATCCTGGAGGAAAACCTCTTCCAGAGTGCTCTGGACCTCAGATTTGGCTGAACGTTCACCTTCCAACAAGACAATGACCCTAAGCACACAGCTAAAATAACCAAGGAGTGGCTTCAGAACAAGTCTGTGACCATTCTTGACCGGCCCAGCCAGAGCCCTGACCTAAACCCAATTGAGCATCTCTGCAGAGACCTGAAAATGTTGTCCACCAACGTTCACCATCCAACCTGACGGAACTGAAGAGGATCTGCAAGGAAAAATGGCCGAGGATCCCCAAATCCAGGTGTTAGAAACTTGTTGCACCATTCCCAAAAAGACTCATGGCTGTACTAGCTCAAAAGGGAGGGTCTACTCAATACTGAGCCAAGGGGCTGAATACTTATGACCATGTGATATTTCAGTTTTTCTTGTTTAATAAATTTGTAAAAGTCTCTACATTTTTTTTTTCTGCAAGATGGAGGATGGGGTGCAGAGTGTACATTAATGAGAAAAAAATGAACTTTTTGGAATTTACCAAATGTCTACAGTGAAACAAAGAGTGAAAAATTTAAAGGGATCTGAGTTCTTTCTGTACCCGCTGTAACATACACATAACTGTATGAGGGCTTGTTTTCTACTAGAAACAATTCAAAATGTTAAAAACGTAATAGTTTGTGTTGCTTATACCAATCCGTTAAATTTTTATTTTTCCATCAATAGACCTGTGTGACGGCTTGTGTTTTGCGGAGTGAGATCTGCTGTTGCTATGAATAACATGGTGCGGAATGACTTTTCAATCACGTTTTATTTTATATTTTATTTGGAAGGCACAGTAGCAATCATGTCATTTTTAGATCTTTTTAATGTTTTTTAATCTTCCAAATTACAAAAAGTTCATATTTGGGCTTGGTGAACAGCTGTTGCTATCTGTGTGTTTCCTATGGTTTCAGACTTTATAAGGTGAGCCTATTCACATCTATTTTCCCTCTTCTTAGCTATCATTTGCTTCATTGTTTCACTTTTCTCTTCTTCCCCTTCTAACGGTCTCTGTATCACTCTACTCTGTCATTCCTTTTATCTATTGTGTTTCACGCCAACTCCATCCATTTCTGCTCTTTCTCCGAGGTCGGCTCTTTCCGCCAACTCCTCTGCGCAGTCGCACAATTCCAGCCTTTTCTGGCATGTCACATAACACGTCGGTGTGTCCCATGATTCACCGGCCCCGGCTTTAAAACCGTGCCCAGATCAAACACGGGAGCACTACCCACCATGCCGGACACAGGTAGTGTACTATCACATCTGTCACTGCATTTACTGCCCTTGTTTGTTTGGACACTCACCTTTACTAATATCACGATAGGTATTGTTTCCCATTCTTTTCGGTTTATAAGAAGCACCAAATTATAAGACACACCCCAAATTTAGAGAAAAAGAGGGTCTGTCTTATAATCTGGCGGTGTCTTACCAGAGAGGGGTGGCAGCGGTGGTGGAGTAGGCTCACAGGAGGCAAGGGCAGTGGTGGAGCAGGGCAATGCTGCGGGTGCTGCAGCCAGCAGGGGTCACAGATGTTGTCCCAAAAACTGTCGGCGGTGGCGGCTGAGTTGGGACAGCTGTGCTGGTGTTGGGACAGCTGTGCTGGGGCTGCGGGCGGGGAGAGGTTCAAATAATGGCGCCCAGAGCCGGCGTATGCGCAGATTGAGCTCTCAGCTCATTGACAAGCTGAGATCACATCTGAGCACGCACCGCCTCTGGGCGCCATTTTTCTTAAGTCTGCTGCTGGGAGATTCAAGGGCCGGAGGCGGTGCATGCGCAGATGAGATTTTGAGCTGAGAGCTCCAACTGCGGGCGTCCCGGCTTTGGGCACCATTATTTGAAACCCTCACTGCCCGCAGCCCCAGCCGCAGCTGCCAACCCTGAACAGCCGCTGCAACATGTGCACAGCCTCAGCAGTCCCTGCACAGCCTCAGCACACCCTACACAGCCTCAGCACACCCTACACGCCTCATCACACCCTACATAGCCTCATCACACCCTGCACAGCCTCAGCACCCCCTGCACAGCCTCAGCACACCCTGCACAGCCTCAGCACACCCTGCACAGCCTCAGCACACCCTGCACAGCCTCAGCACACCCTGCACAGCCTCAGCACACCCTACACAGCCTCAGCACACCCTACACAGCCTCAGCACACCCCGCACAGCCTCAGCACACCCTACACAGCCTCATCACACCCTGCACAGCCTCAGCACACCCTGCACAGCACTGCCCCTGCCTTCCTGCTGCCCCTCTTCACCACCCCCTGGTAAGCTATATTCGGATTTTAAGATGCATGTCTCACTTTCCTCCCAAATTTTTGGGAGGAAAAGTGAGTCTTATAATCTTAAAAATATGTTGTGTGGATATATATATATATATATATATATATATATATATATATATATAATGTATTCAGTTATGCAAACACTCTCCCTGTATTTCTCTGTAAACATTGGGAATATGTAGAAGAGACCTGGATCATATTTCAGTGGAGACTTGCTTGAATCTGATCGTGGGCCCAGAACAATCAGAGCAGGCTGAAGGCCAAAGGAGATTCACAAAATACTAGCAAATTAATTAATTAACAAATAATTTAGGAGCAAAACAGTAACAATGCAGTGACAAGACAAGAATCTGCATAATTAATCATATACTTAATAGCTGAAAGTCACATTTATGTATGTGATAGCCAAGATGATTGTCTACAAAATGAAGGTCGTCTCACGCTCAGAGCTGTAGTGGATGGTGAGATAAGGAGCCTGAAAGTCAAAAGTCCAAATCATTGTTACCCTTTTGCTCCTCAGTATATGTGCTCACTATGTTGCTGGACTCTTTGGAGTTGTCTTTAGTCAATTACAGGTGGTAGTAATTGTGTGATCTGGCTATACTTACCGTCATTGCAGCTTGACCTTTGCCCTCGGCTTTCACGGTAAACTCCTTATTCACTCTGGTCTGTAAAATAATGTTTTAAAATTACATGTGAATCAATCTGCATAGAAAATGGAGTACCAAGAACTAAATTGAAGTAAATCGAAGTGGATGGGTGCAGATGAAGGATGTACACAGTATGAGGGATGTATCACAACCCCATGAAGACCTTTGTTGACTCTACATCTGTCACTAGAAAATAGTAACAGCCAACTACAAAGAAAATATCTAACTTTGATGTTGACCAACTCTGATTTTGCTAAATCTTGGCCAAAACTCCTAGTGAAACAAAAAAACTCAAATCCCAAAGACTGTTTTATGCATTATTTATTATTAGGGATGATCGAATACCTCAAATATTCGGCTTTGCGAATATTTGCCGAATAGGTCGCCGCTATTCGACTATTCGCGAATATTCGATGCGCAATGTAAGTCTATGGGAAACCCGAATAACAACTATTCAGAACTATTCGGACTTCCCATAGACTTACGTTGCGCATCGAATATTCGTAGAATATTCGCGAAGCCGAATCCATCCATCTGTATACACTAATTAAAGAAGAGTTAAACTTTCCACCTTTCCCTACGTATTTGGTTAAGAACTCGACATGGTAACAAAACCCTTCACGTGTTGAATCTCACATTACAACCACTGATAGACACATGTTGCATAGTCCTCTGGTGACCAAGTCATAGAAATTATTTCTTTCAAATCGGTCCATCTTGTAGCACACACCTCAGAATTAGTGATGGGTGAATGTGTACAGCACTTTTCAATAACCGAAGAAGCGTTTCGATGCTCAAGCGCTCTCAATACTTGATCAATTATAATTATCCTTGGCGTTCGAGTGCCATGCTGTTTTTGAGCAACTAAACATGGAGGGATTGCCCGCCAATCACGGTAATGCTACAGCCATGCTGGCCACTGGCATTACTGCAATTGGTCTAATGCACCACATTATCTAGCCCCATTCCAGGTTCGGGCATACTGTTGCCCTAAGAGGTGAGCACCTTAAGAGGACTCCAAAGAGGCATGTGCGCGTGCGCAGGCCTAGGGAGCCAACAGCAAGGGCCGGTAATGGAGCAGCAGGGAAGGTGAGTGTGCCTGCGTCCCCACTGGGGGAGGAGACAGGACAGCCTTGCCTGTATTATAAGGAGATTTAACCCTTTAAGCAAATTTTGACCTCAATGGCCAGGCCAAATTTTAAAAATCTGACCACTGTCACTTTATGAGTTAATAATTCTGGAATGCTTCAACAAATCCCGGTGGTTCTGAGATTGTTTTTTTTTTTAAGTGACATATTGTACTTTATGATAGTGGTAAATTTAGGACCACATTTTTTGCTTTATTTGTGAAAAAATTGGAAATTTGGCAATAATTTTGAAAATGTTGCTATTTTCAAACTTTGAAATTTTACTACCATGTTTATTTGGCCCCTCACAGCTTAAAAATAGCAGGCCACAGCTGCCCCAGAAGTAGCACATCCATTAGATGTGCCAATCCTGGCATTTCGCCCCCGACTCTTTCCATTGCCCTTATATTACCCCATTTGCCCTGGCAAACTGGGTAATATAAGGTGTTCATAACAGCTGTGTAATGTCAGCTGGCATGAAGCCCAGGGGTTTGTAATGTTGAGGCCGACATTACCATTGCAGTCCGTAATAAAAAAAATAAAGACGACAAAAATATCTGAAAAATAACTCTCCGACACATTCCCTTTCACCAATTTGTTGTAAAAAAAAAAAAAAATCGCAAGGAAAATAAAAAAATAAATAATCCCAACCCGGTCTCGCATAATCCATTTTGGAGGTCCCACGATGACTTTGTCTTCCAGGATATGGGGGGCACGTTGAGAGAACACATCCCCCATGTTCTGGAAGATCAGGTACTCCATGTGAGTATGCCTGCAGTGACCTCACTGAGACTACTGCAGGCACACTCCCTGGGTCACACTGAGGGTGGTGTGAACTGCAGTAGCCTCAGCGACATCACTGTATTGACATCATTGCAGTCTCACTGCTCACAGAGAGTTGGCTGAGAGCCGGCTCTCTGCACATGTGCCCACCAATTTTGCAGAAGAAGAGAAGCAGGGACTTGGTGCTAATGAAGTACCCGGGAGAGGACAGGGAGGGTGACAGGGGGAGACCTGAGGACTTTTCTCTCCCATTTGACATGTGAAGACAAAATGACTGACGGCACTACCAAAACTACAATGCGAACAGTGACAGAAAAGAGACAGTTGCACTCTGAAATGCTAAAGCATGAAAACTATGAATTTAAGAAGTTGTTGCCATCTGCCATGTCCGATGACAGAGAAAGCAGAGGAGGAGGAGGATTGCGGTGAGCGCACAACTCATGCGCCCACCATTTTAGATAATCAGGTGGGGGACCGGAGGCGACTGACCACACCAGTGGTCTGGGGGAGACTGGGGGATGACATTTCTCTTCCATCTGACATGTTTGATCATATCAGATTGGAGAATGATCATTGTTTTATTGGCGCTGCATTCCCTTTTACAGTGTATAATGGTGATCACGTGACCGGGGACTGGAAAATACAACCCGAATCATGATCTACAGGGTCTCAGCTACCCCCTTTTTTTTCTGTAAAATCTGTTTTCTCTTTTCTTTTGTATATTTTATTGTCATGCCTTAAAAGTAGTACACTTTTCCCAGCATCGACCTGGGAGTCAGATGTGTCCAGCCATCTTCCCTTGTTATTCCCATTTAATTTTAGTTATGTTTCAATCCATTTAAGAAATATACAGCCCCCCAGTCCTCTTGAGAGGGTCTTCCGGAAAAATGCTTGAGTTTCCCAGTCACTTCCATTATACTCGTTACTCAAATTGAGCTCTTCTGAGGGTCTGACCTACTCAACTTGAATAACGAGCATTCGAGCATTTTAGTGCACAATCATCATTACTTGGGATATGATAAACCAAGACGATAAGTAAGAAAAACAATATTACAACAGAATTGTCCACAAAGTCAGCAATGTACAATAATCCTCACCGTAGCAGAACGTGCCAGCATAGCATTTTCTGGACTGAAGAGGTACTTTATTGGATGCCTCATTTCTGGTAGATTGAGGGTCACATGGAGATCCAACGTGTTATGATTTGGGATGTCTATCTGATATTGAGCCAGAGCTTGAAACATCACAAATGTGGCCTAGAAAAGTCAAGAACAGTCGTGTATTAGACAATTTTATAGAAAGTTAAGAGAGACAGGAAACAATACATAAAATGAATGAGTATAACATGAATGAACACAAGAAGGATGAAGAAGCCTGAAATTATTGATATCAAGATTCTGGTTAGCAATGCTCTGTTATCCTGCAGAACCTATGTTGGGCCTCATATTTTCCTCTGTTCCCGGTCTAGTACTGTGTTGTGTGGGAGGGGTCTGTTCATTGGAGCCTCGTTCTGGGTGATTGCTTTATCTGGGACCGCCACCAATGATAGTTCATGTTCAACAGTGTACATCTCTGGTTTCCGTAAGCAACTGACCTTATCTTGTCCCTCTACCTAGTTCCTCATACCATCTCCTTGCCTTCTCTGACCTGACTCCATGTGTCCCTGACCTTTGGCAATGTTTTCTGACCCTGGCTCCTCTCGTTCCCATGTACCCGACTTATCCTCTTGGGTTTCCAACCTTGGCTCGTCCCCTGACTCCGGATCCACTTTCTTCCTGGTTCTTGACGTGACTTTCTGGTTTTCAGACCCTTGTCTCTCACTTAGATTTCGGCTTGTCTTTGTCGCTTCGTCACTGACATTACCTCCTTTCTTCTGACTCCTGACTTGTTCAACTATCACTCACTAGTGTGTCTAGCGACACCTAGTGTACACTTCCTATAGATATTCTCCACTATTGTGTCTGGCGACATCTAGTGATGTAGTGTCGCATTGCACCTGGGTGTTTCACATCACCTTTGACTTCACTTACTTGAGTAGAACCAGAAACCTCTCCATAATATCTTTGCTCTTTTATCCAGCGCACAATCGGTCCAGTTAGATCATACTTTTTCAAGCGCAAGAGAGCCAGAAGAGCGTAAGATGTGGCCTCAATAGATAGAAAGCGCGATCCTGCATCCCATTGAACTTTGTCTTGTGATGGAAATAGAAAACCAGTTATGAAACAATATTGTCAAAAACTGTGTAAGTCACTTAGATGATTTATCTTGTGTACTGTAATAAATCAAGACAAGTTACCGAACTGGTCCAACATGGTAAATTCATCCTGTTACATCTGGTTGAGCAACACATGAAGGTCTATCTCGCCAATAGCCCAGATCTACTTTCATTTTCTGTTCCTTTGTCTACTTTCCAACGATCAATATTTGAAGTGTTTTTGATGTTGCAGAATTTCTGCACCTATTATGTAAATTAGTTTTCTTACATTTTTGCAATGCGTTTTTTAAACATGCTTTTTTTGTCATGTTCTTAATGCTGCGGTTTTAGTCTCTGGGGATTTATGCTTTAAATAAAGCTTCTTTGTTTGTGACACTTTCTGGTATTTTGCATTGACAGAACTTTCTTCACATTCTTAGGTACAGAGCATATGTCCCACTGCACTAGGAAGATACTGAAGTTTCAAGCAATGTAACTTCAGAGTGTCGTTAGCAGGCGAACCAGTAGAGGGCAGCAGAGTAGTCAACACACTGAGTCAGTAGCAGGAGGTCAAGGCAGTGTACAGGACTATGCAAATCATGGTCAGATGATAGCTGAGGTTCAGAAGCCAAGAGGTGATGGATACAGCCAAAGGGAGAGACGGAGGCCGGAGTCAGGAATGTGGATACAGATCAGATGCAGGGCCAGGGAAGTCTAAGTACAAACAAGGGAGGAGGACAAACAGGTCGGGACCAGGATAAGACAGACATGGAAAGGTAAACAGTGGATAGAAGTGGGTAGTCAGGGGTCGGGGCGGACGGATGAGCGAAGGAGGGTACAGGTCAGAACAGGGTCCCTAGGAGACAGAACAGATGTGGAAACTCATGGAGCCAGAACACACAATGCAGAGCAAAGCTATCACTGGCACTGAATCGGAGGTGCAGAACCAGGATATAGTGTCTGGAGCGAGGCAAGGAGGAGTTAACCCCTGACATGACCAGGCCACAGCTGGGGAAAATAAAAGAGCACAGCGGCCATAACAGGCCTTAGAAACACACTAAAAACAAAGGTATATTTTTTACCTGCGTATTTTGTGCATGTATTGTAAGTCTAATGGGAAAATCTACACAGAAAACTCAGTCCATGCATGAGAAACTGAAATGTTGCGAATTTCAAAAACACTCCACAGCCCAGTTTATGCAGCGTAAAAAAGAAGCAGGAGATTTCTATGAATTCAATCTATTTTGTTGGAACTCTATGATGCTTTGTCTATGAAGCACCGAAAACATCTAGAGTCAAAAATGCACCAAATACTTATCATGGGAAATTTTGTGCCATCATTGCCAACAGGTCAATGGCAGTGCGAAATTTAAATAAGGAAAAAGGGGCAAGCAAGGAGGAAGCAGGAGGAAGAATAAATAAAGTGGACCCAACCGAGATAGTCCCGCCCCAATGCACCTGACAACCAAGCGATGCACTAATTTCTGGACCTTTGAGAATGTATGTTTGATTGCCAAAAAGACCAATCAGGTAATTGATGGAATGACTTGATTCACCGTGCTAGCGCCAATATAGCACTGCCTTTACTTTATATGGGAAAATGCCGCTGGTTGGTTCCCTTTAAGTATTGGTGTCTGCCACTGTTGTGTGAAATCTATTCACCTGTTATAGTCCGCTATCAGTCTCCAAAGGGGAACACTCAACCAGCCTTTTAGGAAGTCTTGATAGCATAATTTGACTTGTTACTATTTGTTTTCAACTGAAGGTTTACTTTATATGTCATAACTAAAGACATTTTTAATTTTTCTTGTGACTTACAAAGTCTAGAATTTTAAAATATTGATTTACTCTAGTACATAATTGATGTAGGGTAAAAATATAGACAATAAAGAAGATTTAGGCGCTGTTGAGTACCTGTGCTTGCAGACAGCAGCCTCTCTGGTTGGTCTATTGACCCGGCCAAAGCAAGAGCATAGGAGGTCATCGCGATGGTGTGTGGTTTGGTTAGACCGGAGAACTGACCCAGCAAGAAGGTGGCCGCTCTTTCAATACCGACCCTCAGGTTCTATAAAACGTTATTGAAGATAAATTTCATGTTAATATGTACTGGATTGTTATTCTATGAAGGGAAGATAATGATGAATCACTCACGTTGACATATGAAGTACAGATCTTTTCACTTTCCAGCATAACAATGAGGACAAAGGCAGTGAGCGAAACATCTTCTGATGACCCCTTAATACCTCCCTGGGTAAAAAAAAAATATACCAAAAATTGCACCAAAACCAATCAAGTTTGTGTGACTGAAGTCCTGTACCGTACATACCATCATCGCCTGTGGAAATTCTTGGCCCTCTTCTTTGAACGTTCCTTTAGGTTCCTGTTTCAAAAGTATCAACCATTTGATTGAATCACATATATCCTTGGTTTGAATATTCGCCAGGGGATGCGCCATTGCAAAAACTCTGACTACGAAAGCAGTTAGCCTGGTTACAAAGAAAACGTATTATCCGAGAGGAGAAATGATAATGTCCAAGTGGTCAGACTCCTATTGGAGACCGATTGTTTCCTAGAGGAAAAAATGACCTTATCTTTGGTTTTGATCATCATTAACTACCCTACATCGCGGAAAAGAGGCTCACCATGTGCTTGCTGCCATATTTGTGGAACTTGCATAGGAACCGTCTCCTTTACGGTAGACAAGTTGATTTGTATAACCTGCAATGTTAAGAATCAAATTATTCTCCAGTTCTATTAGTAAATAATATCTTTAAAGCGCACCAATCAGCAGGATTTTACTATACAGTCATATGAAAAAGTTTGGGCACCCCTATTAATGTTAACCTTTTTTCTTTATAACAATTTGGGTTTTTGCTATTTCAGTTTCATATATCTAATAACTGATGGACTGAGTAATATTTCTGGATTGAAATGAGGTTTATTGTACTAACAGAAAATGTGTAATCTGCATTTAAACTAAATTTGACCGATGCAAAAGTATGGGCACCTCAACATAAAAGTGACATTAATATTTTGTAGATCCTCCTTTTGCAAAAATCACAGCCTCTAGTCGCATCCTGTAGCTTTTAATGAGTTCCTGGATCCTGGATGAAGGTAGATTTGACCATTCCTGTTTACAAAACAATTCCAGTTAAGTTTGATGGTCGCCGAACATGGACAGCCGCTTCACATCATCCCACAGATTTTCAATGATATTCAGGTCTGGGGAATGGGATGGCCATTCCAGAACATTGTAATTGTTCCTCTGCATGAATGCCTGAGTAGATTTGGAGCGGTGTTTTGGATCATTGTCTTGCTGAAATATCCATCCCCTGCGTAACTTCAACTTCGTCACTGATTCTTGCACATTATTGTCAAGAATCTGCTGATACTGAGTTGAATCCATGCGACCCTCAACTTTAACAAGATTCCCGGTGCCGGCATTGGCCACACAGCCCCAAAGCATGATGGAACCTCCACCAAATTTTACTGTGGGTAGCAAGTGCTTTTCTTGGAATGCTGTGTTTTTTTGCTTCCATGCATAACGCCTTTTTGTATGACCAAACAACTCAATCTTTGTTTCATCAGTCCACAGGACCTTCTTCCAAAATGTAACTGGCTTGTCCAAATGTGGTTTTGCATACCTCAGGCGACTCTGTTTGTGGCGTGCTTGCAGAAACGGCTTCTTTCGCATCACTCTCCCATACAGCTTCTCCTTGTGCAACGTGCGCTGTATTGTTGACCGATGCACAGTGACATCATCTGCAGCAAGATGAAGCTGCAGGTCTTTGGAGGTGGTCTGTGGATTGTCCTTGACTGTTCTCACCATTCTTCTTCTCTGACTTTCTGATATTTTTCTTGGCCTGCCACTTCTGGGCTTAACAAGAACTGTACCTGTGTTCTTCCATTTCCTTACTATGTTCCTCACAGTGGAAACTGACAGGTTAAATCTCTGAGACAACTTTTTGTACCTTCCCCTGAACAACTATGTTGAATAATCTTTGGTTTCAGATCATTTGAGAGTTGTTTTGAGGAGCCCATGATGCCACTCGTCATAGGAGATTCAAATAGGAGAACAACTTGCAAGTGGCCACCTTAAATACCTTTTCTCATGATTGGATACACCTGCCTATGAAGTTCAAAGCTCAATGAGGTTACAAAACCAATTTAGTGCTTTAGTAAGTCAGTAAAAAAGTAGTTAGGAGTGTTCAAATCAAGAAATTGATAAGGGTGCCCATACTTTTGCACCGGTCAAATTTTGTTTAAAAGCAGATTGCACATTTTCTGTTAGTATAATTAACCTCATTTCAATCCAGAAATATTACTCAGTCCATCATTTATTAGATATATAAAACTGAAATAGCTGCTGCAAAAACCCAAATTGTTATAAAGAAAAAAGGTTAACATTAATAGGGGTGCCCAAACTTTTTCATATGATTGTATATCATAAAGCCAGTGCTATACTGGCACTATCAGGCTGATTCTATATATACTGTTAGTTGTCAGCTCGGATGTATAGGTTTTGAAACACAAGGAAGTAAAGTTTGTAAAATGAGCAGCTTTTTGAATGACAGCAGCTGCCGATCAGCTGATTGCTGGGGTGGGCTTTCATAGTGATTCCTGCCCCCCTGCCTGTTGTTCCTGCTCCTTTCTGTTAGTTATGCTAATTCTATTATAGAATCATTTTACTGAGTGCTAGAAGGACCTCTGCTGATGTCATATCCATGTGATCAGAAGGGGTGGGGTCTCAGCCAACAGAAAAACAAAGTTGCTTCCTGGTATCAGCTATGTTGGCTGAGGCCCGACCCCTACTGGTCACATGGGTATGACATCAGCACAGGTCCGTCAGGTCCTTCTAGCACTTACTAAAATGATTCTATAATAGACTTAGCATAAGTAACAGAACTATATCAGTACTGTTCTTAACAACAGTACTGAGAAAAGATAGGAGGATATTACAAACTTTAGAATTATATGTGATGTGGATTATTTTTTTTTTTGGGCTATCCCTTTTCTTTTGAAAATGATCCCACAGGGCTTTGGTTAAGAAGGAAGCAAATGATACATCTGTATTGCAGTGCACCTTAGGGTGACATTTGAAGGGTGTAATAGGTAAATAGGTGTAACTAAGATGGAAGCCCTGTAGGCAATTGCCAAAGCAATCTATTGGCATGACACAACTATGTGATGGGGCACTCTAGGATCGAGAAGACGACGCACCATCCAAGCATGAATTCTGAACTTGAAAAATAAATGATCTATTTCAAGAACTTTTAGCTTCTTATTCTAATTTACTTACCCTGCTTGATGTTCTTGATGGCTTCGTCTCTTCGATTCAAACCCACTGTATCCCACTGGTTGGTGGCATCAAAGTAAATGGTTGCAATTACAGTGGGAGCCAGACTGACCACGTTTTCATCTCCAGAACCACGTGGAACAACTATCAGTTTACTGAGATAGGAGCCGTCAATTACATTCTTCATTGGGCTGATTGAGTTGCCTGAATTGCATTTGTAATATAATTTTAGGCACTAAACATAGTAAGTTGATATAGTCTAAAAACTAGACAATAACAAAATAATAATACAAATAAATGTTATTTTATAAAAACAAAAATATATAGCATTGTCCATTGAATATCTGAAAATGTCTTGAGAGCAGCTTATTCACTTTTTAAGCTGAAGTCATGATTGTTTCTTTACTTACTGTTTATGGCTGAGCCATTGGCCCAAACTGCGTGCTCCGAATGAAGCCACCAAAAGCAGGTTTGCCTCTCCAGCATTGGAGGGGCTCAGGAGGGAGGAGGGTCCAGCTTCAGAGCAGTGCTTCTAGAATCTAAGGCCTCATTCACACATCAGTATTTTTGAATTAGGCCGGTGTCCCACTTGCGATTGCCTCGCGTGTATCTCGCGCAAGTCTCGCGGTGCATCACCCGTCCACAGACTCACACTCTCCCCACAGGAGCGTATCAGCTGCATAGAGATGCATGCAACCGACCCACTCCTGTGAGGAGAGTGTGAGTCCGTGACGGGTGATACACCACAAGATTCGCGCAAGATACACGCGAGGTAATCGCAAGTTTGACACCGGCCTTAGTGTTTCCCCAGTATTTCTCAAACCAGGAGCATCTCTGAAACACAGAATAGGTGTCAATTTGTTCAATTACTGTATAGGTTCTTGGTAAGTTCCACTCCTGGCTTTGTATACAAACACTGATGCAAAAATACTAATGTCTAAATGAGACCTAAGTCAAAGATTTGCAAGTGTGTGCGTCTTACTTGGGGAAACTGGCCCCCTCTGATAGACTGGAGATGTGGCCGGTAATCGAGGCAACAAGCAACAAACTATAGGATAAGAAACCCTCCGTTCTTGAGAATGGTGAGGATTCCGGTTTTTACAAATACTTTTGCAATTTTACCCCTTTACAAGTTAATTTCCTATCAAATATAAGGCCACACAAACAATACAAAACATCAACGAGTCTTAGTAAACAAGTTGAAGTTGAAATTAAATCTTAGGATCTTCTTCTAGAATCTCACTGGGGTTGGCCAAATAGTAGATGATCATCTTCTGGACAATGGCAGACCTTGATACTATTATTTTACTTGTATCTACAAAAAATAGCTTTGTCATGACTTATGAGCACATACAGTCCTGCTCATCATTATTGGCACCCATAAAGTTTTAGTACCGTATTTTTCGGATTATTAGACACACTTTTCCTTCCAAAAATTTGGGAGGAAAATGAGGGTTGCATCTTAACATCCGAATGTAGCTTACCGGGGGGTGGTGGAGAGGGGTCACGGGAGGCAGGACAGTGCTGTGCACTGTGCTGCTCTCTGTGGCACTCCTCTGTGTGGTGGGTGGCCCTGCTTTGTACAGCTTTGTCCGGTGGGCGGCACTGGTCTGTGCAGCAGGCGGTGCTGCTCTGTACGTCTCTGTGCAGCGGGGTGCGCTACTCTGTGTGGATGGCAGTGAAGCTTTGTGCGGTGGACAGCGAGGCTCTGTGTGGTGGGCAGCGAGGCATGGGCTATTCTGAAGATGTTGACGCCGGTAATGGCTTCCAAATAATGGCGCCCAGAGTTGGTGTGTGCACAGATGGAACTCTCAGTTTAACCTCTTATCTTTGCACATGCCAACTCCGCCACCATTTCTTTGAAGCCCGCACCGCCAACATCTTCAGAATGGTCAGTGCTTCACTGACCGGTTCGAGCACCAGCACAGAGCAGTGCTGGCTGACCCAGCACAGCACCGCAGCCTGTAGTGAGTTTCTTGTCCCCCGCAGCATTGCTGTACTCTTGTACCGTCCCTGTCTCATGTGACCTCTGGTCCACTACCTCTGCCACCCTACCTCCCCGGTAAGACACCCCCGATTTATAAAACGGACCCCATATTTTTTTTACCTTTTTTTATTTCTAAATTTGGGGTCCGTCTTATAATTCGGTGTATCTTATAAAACGAAAAATATGGTACATAATGTGGAATATCTCCTGGAAAAAAATCAATCAGGTGAAGTTGCTTTTTTGTATAGCGCACTTGTCACTCGTGTTGAATACAAAAGAGCAAATGATAAACAACAATTTTAAACAGGGGGGATGTCTGAGGACATCAAAACTGCACTTATTACCAAACACAACACTTCCAAAGGGTAAAAGGCCATCTGCAAAGACCTTGGTATCCCAATTTCAACAGTGCGCAATGTTATTAAGAAGTTTGCCAATCAGGGAACCTCAAAGAACCTCCCTGGACGTGGGGGAATGAAAAGAATTGACAAAAGATATCTTTGAAGGTTGGTGCAAATGTTGTAGAAAGTACTACGTCAAACATCCAAAGACCTGTAAGGTAACCTGGAACAGTCTGAGGTCATGGTTTCAACAAGTACCATACACCCCTATACACCATGTGAGCCCCCAGAAGAATCCCACATGAAACACGCGTTGGGGTCCTGGAGGTGCACCACCATATAAAATCTGGGTAATTATGGGTGTTTCCCATTATGGAGCTGAGTACCATTGTTGTCATTAACATGCCCTTTACTATGAGCGAGTGTTACCTTTTGTGGAATTGAGTACTATTGCTGCTACTATGCATGTGCACTTTATTTCCAACCTCTATTAGTTTGATATGTATCTTTGTGCTTTCCTCATTTGTACTCCTCACCAGCTCTATGTCTTCTATTGTTCATGTTGTATTGTCATTGTGTATGTTCAATAAATAAATCTAATCATGGTGGATTTATGACTATCTGTTATAGGTTTTGATTGTATCTTAAGTCTCTACCAAATGCCTCTCCACAATAATCCATCTGTAGCAAGTTGGGTTTTCTGATCTACAGTACATAGTGGGTCACAATAACTTTCCCCTTTGCCCTTTGCTCAGATGTTGCTGGCATAAGTACTATACTCTGCACACTAAACCAAGCAGAGCTTTATGAGCAAAGGCCAAGGAAGAAACCATTGCTGAGAAAAAGACATAAAAAGGAACAACTGATCTTTGCCATAGATTACCTTGACAAACCACAATTTTTCTGGGAAATTGTTCTGTGTACAGATGAAACAAAAATAGACCTTTTTGGCAATGCAAAGCAACAGTTTGTTTACAGATGGTGTAGTGAACCTTATGAGGAAAAGAACACCCTGCCAACAGTTAAGCATGGTGGAGGATTCATAATGCTGTGGGGTAGTTTTGCTGTGTCTGGTACTTTAAAACTTACCTGTATGACAGTAATCATGAAGTCAGAGAATTATCAAGAGGTTCTACCCAGTGTAAGAAAACTTGGTTTGAGTCGAAGATCATGAGTCTTCAAGCAAGACAATGACCCAAAGCACACATTCAAAAGTTCACAGGAGAGGTTGAAAAAGAAAATATGAACTATTTTAAAAAGGACACCAATGAGTCTTGACCTCAATCCTATTGAAAATCTTTGGGGTGAACTGAAATCTGCCATTGGGAAAAAGAACTCGGCAAACATGCAAGGAGCTTGAACAAACGGCAAAGGGAGAGTGGGAGAAAATACCAGCGGAGAAGTACAAGAAGGTTATAGATGGCTACAAGAAATGTTTGGAGGCTGTCATCAATGCCAAAGGGTGTGCAACCAAGTATTAATTAGGGGGTAACCAAGTATTAATTAGGGGGGGCAACCAAGTATTAATTAGGGGGCGCCAAGTATTAATTGGGGCAACCAAGTATTAATTAGGGGTGCAACCAAGTATTAATTGGGGGCAACCAAGTATTAATTAGAGGGGCAACCAAGTATTAATTAGGGGGGCAACCAAGTATTAATTAGGGGTGCAACCAAGTATTAATTGGGGGGGCAACCAAGTATTAATTGGGGATGAAACCAAGTATTAATTAGGGGGCAACCAAGTATTAATTGGGGGGACAACCAAGTATTAATTAGGGGGGCAACCAAGTATTAATTGGGGGTGTAACCAAGTATTAATTAAGGTGGCAATCAAGTATTAATTAGGGGTGAAACCAAGTACTCGGGGCCTTTATTGCTGCACATGCTGTTTATTTGGTTTCTTCTTTGATATTGCAGCATGTAGGTTGACAAACAATGTTGTATTGTCGTATTACTTTGGACACTAATTAAAAAATCCTGAGTATATAACTTGATTACATTCCCATATATTTCATAAAGCTGAGTGGAGGATACCGGGCACCGCTGATCCCTGTATGGCTGACAAAGCTGTGCTTTCAGGCAGGTGGAGACCTGGGTGCGTGTCCCAAAGCAAAGGCGATACAAGATCCACAATGAAGAGATGTCACGTCGGTCCGACGTGGCACACCCTCATCCTCCCTCACTACCTGTACCCCTGATGTGATCGTGGAATAAAAAGAAAAATATTTTATTCGACCTTTGGAGTGCGACCTTTCATCTCTTCATTGTGATTCCCATATATTTCTGAAGATATTGTACAATATATGAAAAAATGAAGGCGTGCCAATAATGGTGAGCAGCATTGTATGTTAGTATGTGATTCCCATGACACTGACAAGGCGCAGGACGATCATCTCTGAAGAAGGAGCGGCTGTGGCACAAGAGCAATAAGAATTATTTTTTTTACCTTGAATAGTCACGATTGTCTCGATCTCTGTGCCGGGTACGATGTTTTTCGCAGTCAGTGCAGGCACGGTCTCTATCTGAACCCCATCTATTGGTGATAAACAACAGATCAGTCTATTACTAGTTATGTGTTCTTCAGATACATAATATATTATTAAAGAGTTAAAAACTTTCCTTAATCGTCTATTTTACTAAATATCTGTATTCTATACAAAATACCAGTCCTGTAGCATATTTTTCTTAGAATTTTCGATCATTTTATTGCTTTAAAACTTCTCCTGAAAACGTATTGATAAACTGACAACTGGGCATGGCCATTCTTCTAGTCAAAATGGCGTGTCTCTGAAGACTGACTTTGTCAGCATAGATTGGACTGTGTGATGGAGACATCCACTCCAACTGGGCACACAGAATTGTCAATTCAGAAGTAGAGATGAGCGGACCCGTGGATAGAGATGAGCGAACCCGTGGATAGAGATGAGCGGACCCATGGATAGAGATGAGCGGACCCATGGATAGAGATGAGCGGACCCATGGATAGAGATGAGCGGACCCGTGGATAGAGATGAGCGGACCCATGGATAGAGATGAGCGGACCCGTGGATAGAGATGAGCGGACCCGTGGATAGAGATGAGCGGACCCGTGGATAGAGATGAGCGGACCCATGGATAGAGATGAGCGGACCCATGGATAGAGAGGAGCTGACCCGTGGATAGAGATGAGCGGACTCGTGGATAGAGATGAGCGGACCCATGGATAGAGATGAGCTGACCCGTGGATAGAGATGAGCGGACCCGTGGATAGAGATGAGCGGACCCGTGGATAGAGATGAGCGGACCCATGGATAGAGATGAGCGGACAAGTGGATAGAGATGAGCGGACCCGTGGATAGAGAGGAGCTGACCCGTGGATTGAGATGAGCGGACCCGTGGATAGAGATGAGCGGACCCGTGGATAGAGATGAGCGGACCCGTGGATAGAGATGAGCGGACCCGTGGATAGAGATGAGCGGACCCGTGGATAGAGATGAGCGGACCCGTGGATAGAGATGAGCGGACCCGTGGATAGAGATGAGCGGACCCGTGGATAGAGATGAGCGGACCCGTGGATAGAGATGAGCGGACCCGTGGATAGAGATGAGCGGACCCGTGGATAGAGATGAGCGGACCCGTGGATAGAGATGAGCGGACCCGTGGATAGAGATGAACGGACCCGTGGATAGAGATGAGCGGACCCGTGGATAGAGATGAGCGGACCCGTGGATAGGGATGAGCGGACAAGTGGATAGAGATGAGCGGACCCGTGGATAGAGATGAGCGGACCCGTGGATAGAGATGAGCGGACCCGTGGATAGAGATGAGCGGACCCATTGATAGAGATGAGCGGACCCGTGGATAGAGATGAGCGGACCCGTGGATAGAGATGAGCGGACCCGTGGATAGAGATGAGCGGACCCGTGGATAGAGATGAGCGGACCCGTGGATAGAGATGAGCGGACCCGTGGATAGAGATGAGCGGACCCGTGGATAGAGATGAGCGGACCCATGGATAGAGATGAGCGGACCCGTGGATAAAGATGAGTGGAGTCCGTGCATAGAGATGAGTGGACCCATGGATAGAGATGAGCTGACCCATGGATAGAGATGAGTGGACTCATGGATAGAGATGAGCTGACCCATGGATAGAGATGAGCGGACCCATGGAAAGAGATGAGCGGACCCGTGGATAAAGATGAGTGGACCCATGGATAGAGATGAGTGGACCCAAGGATAGAGATGAGCGGACCCGTGGATAAAGATGAGTTGAGCCGTGCATAGAGATGAGTGGACCCATGGATAGAGATGAGCGGACTGTTGATAGAGAAGAGCGGACCCGTGGTTAGAGACGATCGGACCCATGGATAGAGAATACCTGTGAATAGAGATGAGTGGACCCGTGAATAGAGATGAGCGGACCCGTGAATAGAGATGAGCGGACTGTTGATAGAGAAGAGCGGACCCGTGGTTAGAGACGATCGGACCCATGGATAGAGAATACCCGTGAATAGAGATGAGCAGACCCGTGGATAGAGATGAGCAGACCCGTGGATAGAGATGAGTGGACCCGTGGATAGAGCTGAGCGGACCCATGGATAGAGATGAGAGGACCCGTGAATAGAGATGAGCAGACCCGTGAATAGAGAGAACACATATTATGCTCACCTTATTTTCCGTTCCATCGCCGGTCTCCCGGGTCTTGTAGTTCGCCGCTACAGGATGTGTATCGGTAACCATCACGACGAGGGAGGAACTTCCACTGTCAGCCACTACTCAAAGGCAGCGCACTGACCAATCAGAGGCAAGCGGCTCATGCCTTTGACGTCAGCGCTCTGGCAGAAGTTCCTCCCTCGTTGCGATGGTTACCGATACACATTCTGTACTGGCGAACTACAAGATCCAGGAGGCCGGCGATGGAACGGAAGGTAAGGTGAGCATAATATGTGCGTGTGCGTGCATGTTTGTGTGTGTTTGTACGTGTGTGGAATGACACAATAGGAGACCAGGATGGGACATTAACAAGTTGTGGAAGGAATTGTCTGCATTGTAATGATTTCCTATGGGAAATCTTGCTTTGCTGAACAAGTAACTTGGTTAACAAGCACAGTCCCAGAACAGATTGTTCTCGTTAACCAAGGTGCCACTGTACTGCCAAGACGAGCAGTAATCTGAAAATTCAGATAAAACATACAACTATGCAATTAAAAAGTAAATGACATCTTCAAATTACAACCAGCAATGTTATACAAGGTGGCCATAAAATAACCTAAGGTGTGTGGAGTTGTGTGCAGACTGACCCAATGGACAGAATTGGCTGTAAATTGGTACGTATGCTATTCAAGGCATGGGGAAACGGAAAGCATCTTAAAAAAAAAAAAATGTTATACCAAAACTCACCACCAGGTGAAAATGTGGTGCTGTACAGTGAGCGAGCGGCCCAAAAACCATGTTATTGGAGATGTCACCATTGTTCCACAGACTAGCATAACTGCTCAATACAATTGTGACATCTCCAATTATCGGCACACGGTTTTTGGGCCGCTCGCTCACTGTACAGCGCCACATTTTCACCTGATGAGCAGCTTTGGTACAATTTTTTTTTTTTTTTTTAAAGATGCCTTCCATTTCCTTATGCCTTGAATAGCATACACACCAATTTTCAGCCAATTCTGTCCACTGGGTGAGTCTGCACACGGCTCCAAACACCTTAGGTTATTTTATGGCCACTTTGTATGTTTCCTTTGTATTTCTGACTAAAGGGGGCTTTTCACACTGCGACATCGCTAACGATATATCATCGGGGTCAGGTCAGGTTAGTGACGCACATCCGGCACCGTTAGCGATATCGCAGCATGTGACACCAAGGAGCGACGATCAACGAGCGCAAAAACATGAAAAATCGTTGCTCGTTGACACGTCGCTCCTTTTCCAAATATCGTTGCTGCTGCAGGTACGATGCTGTTTGTCGTTCCTGCGGCAGCACACATCGCTGTGTGTGACACCGCAGGAACGACGAACATCTCCTTACCTGCGTCCACCAGCTATGAAGCAGGAAGGAGGTGGGCGGGATGTTCCGGCCGCTCATCTCCGCCCCTCCTCTGCTATTGGACGGCTGCCGTGTGACGTTGCTGTGAAACCGCACAAACCGCCTCCTTAGAAAGGAGGCGGATTGCCGGCCAGAGCGACGTCGCAGGGAAGCTAAGTCCGTGTGACGGGTGTTAGCGATGTTGTGCACCACGGGCATCGATTTGCCAGTGACGCACAACCGACGGGGGCGGGTACGCTCGCTAGCGATATCGGTCCAGAAGACCTCTGCTAGCCCTCAGTCCAGAAGACCACTGCGCAACCAGCTCTGTCCTCACCTATTGTACCACCACCCATTCCCTGTAGACTGTGAGGGCGGCTTTGCACACTACGACATCGCAGGTGCGATGTTGGTGGGGTCAAATCGAAAGTGACGCACATCCGGCGTCACTTGCGATGTCGTAGTGTGTAAATCCTAGATGATACGATGAACGAGCGCAAAAGCGTCGTTATCGTATCATCGGTGCAGGCTCCGACATTTCCATAATGTCGGTGCTGCGACAGGTACGATCTTGTTCCTCGTTCCTGCGGCAGCACACATCGCTGTGTGAGAAGCCGCAGGAGCGAGGAACATCTCCTACCTGCCGCCGGCCACAATGCGGAAGGAAGGAGGTGGGCAGGATGTTTACATCCTGCTCATCTCCGCCCCTCCGCCGCTATTTGCCGCCTGCCGTGTGACGTCGCTATGACGCCGCACGACCCGCCCCCTTAGGAAGGAGGCGGGTCGCCGGCCAGAGCGACAGTCGCAGGGAAGGTGAGTGCATGTGAAGCTGGTGTAGCGATAATTTTCGCTACGCCAGCTATCACAAGATATCGTACCTGCGACGGGGGCGGCGACTATCGCGTGCGACATCGCAGCATCGGCTTGCGATGTCGCAACGTGCAAAGCCCACCTGAGCCCTCGCGGGCAGGGTCCTCCCTCCTCCTGTACCAGTCTGTTTTGTACTGTTAACGATTGTTGTACGTATACCCTCTTTCACTTGCAAAGTGCCATGGAATAAATGGCGCTATAATAATAAATAATAATAATATCGGTACCCTTAAGGCTATGTTCACACAGGACTTTTTTTGGTAAGTTTTTTTCCTGACCAAAACATGATCTTGTGGCAGGAAATCTTATTTGAGTCATCTGCGTTTTTGGTGCGGTTTTTAGTGGCGTTTTTGATGAGTTTTTGGTGCAATTTTTATAAAAAAAAATGGGTTGTATCAACAAAAAAAACGTTGCAAAAACGCTGTAAAGAATTGACATGCTCAATCTTTGAAATCTGCAGCAAAAACACAGGTATTTGACAAAACAGTCAGGAAAAAATCTGCAGGGGTGTGTGTGTGTGGGTGTGGGTGTGTGGGTGTGGGTGTGTGTGTGTGTGGGTGGGTGTGTGTGTGTGGGTGTGCATTAGATTTCAAAAATCTCAGACTTTGCTGACACTGTAAAAAGAAGCTTTTTATTAGCATGGATTTGCATAAAACCAATGCAAATCTGCAGCTAAAAAAAACACAGCAAAAAATTACCAAAAAAGCCTTGTGTGAATATAGCCTAAACCTGCCCTTAACCATGAAGAGAGATTTGAAGTCTTCATTTTCCATTTTTTTTTATTTCAGAAGCAAAGAAACCATGCAAACGTAGTATTTCACGAATACCATAGTATGGTAGAAATCAATGCGCATGAATGGCCACCTCCTCAGCTACTCCACAGGAATAGGAGATCCCCATTATCACCATAAATAGCACATATGAGCTAAATTTGGACACATACAAACTCATCTGTGATGAAATATACCCGCCAGTTCTCTATTTGCCTCCACTCCTCGTTACTCTACAGTCAGAAGAAGAGAGAAGTCATTCATTACATTGGACTCACCCGTTCCTGTGACCTGCGGTTCCAGTGTCACCGATTTCAATAATCTTACAATACGTACACCTTCAGGCTGAAACATAATATAAAGAAAGAAGAGATGAGTTAATTGATTTGCAAAACCCCGATCCAGCAGCTATGTCAGTATTCTGTGGCAGCTGGGTGGGGGCTGTGTGAACTGTATCCTACCTGATGACATCCCTGCCTGGCAACTCTTCTTACTAGAGATGAGCGAACCTGAAGTTCGATTTTCGAACTTAACACCAACTTAAAAAATCAAGATTCGGGTTTGAGGTTCAGGTGTGAGCTTCACTCACATGTGCAACACTGTGCTCAGGTACACGTGGTGCTCAGCCACATCTCACAGGGTCTACAAATCAGAGGAGGAGTCTGGGATTCCATTGAATCCACTCCATTCGGCAGTCTTGTACTACTGCATAGCTCCTAAATGTCCCGGATTCAGGGGATTTAACTGTCCCGATTTGATAGCTCAATTGCGATTTCCAAGCATGTTGCTTTGCTGACTCCATAGCGCCATACTTAAATAAACAATTCTCTTGTCTGATCTGCCCAAGACTTAAACTCGCACTGCCACTGTCCACATTGCAAAAGATAGGAGAATTTGGTATACTTGAGCTGTATTGAAGTCAGTGAACGCATAACCAGGCTATACATGTACAAAGAGATGCATCTCTATATATCAGTGTAACTATATGTTCCTGTATTCTAGAGGTGAAGAAATAATCAGATTTTTTAGTTTCGATAAATTCACTAAAAAAATGCTAACAAAAAATTCAAAAATGTCTTTTTTTCTTAGTCTCCCATAGGAACTGAACATGAAAGGTCTACAATTACTGGCAGTAGCTAAACTTATGAGCTACAGACACTGCTGATAGTATTGGGAGAATTTCTTAATCTTGAAGCTGCAAGGCAGCTTTTGACTCCACAAACAGATTATACAGGTACATAGAGATACATTGTACATAGCAGATTATACAGGTACATAGAGATACATCTGCACACAGCAGATTATACAGGTACATAGAGATACATCTGTACACAGCAGATTATACAGGTACATAGAGATACAACTGTGCACAGCAGACTATACAGGTACATAGAGATACATCTGTACACAGCAGATTATACAGGTACATAGAGATACATCTGTACACAGCAGATTATACAGGTACATGAGATACATCTGTAAACAGTAGATTATACAGGTACGTGATATACATCTGTAAACAGCAGATTATACAGTAACATAGAGATACATCTGCACACAGCAGATTATACAGGTAAATAGAGATACATCTGCACACAGCAGATTATACAGGTACATAGAGATACATCTGCACACAACAGATTATACAGGTACATAGAGATACATCTGTAGACAGCAATTAATACAGCACATAGAGATACATTTGTACACAGCAGATTATACAGGTACATAGAGATACATCTGTACACAGCAGATTATACAGGTACATGAGATACATCTGTAAACAGTAGATTATACAGGTACATAGAAATACATCTGTACGCAGCAGATTATACAAGTACATAGAGATACAACTGTGCACAGCAGACTATACAGGTACATAGAGATACATCTGTACAAAGCAGATTATACAGGTACATAGAGATACATCTGTACACAGCAGATTATACAGGTACATGAGATACATCTGTAAACAGTAGATTATACAGGTACGTGATATACATCTGTAAACAGCAGATTACACAGTAACATAGAGATACATCTGCACACAGCAGATTATACAGGTAAATAGAGATACATCTGCACACAGCAGATTATACAGGTACATAGAGATACATCTGCACACAACAGATTATACAAGTACATAGAGATACATCTGTAGACAGCAATTTATACAGCTACATAGAAATACATCTGTACGCAGCAGCTTATACAGGCACATAGAGCTACATCTGTAAACAGCAGATTATACAGGTACATGAGATACATCTGTAAACAGCAGATTATACAGGAACGTGATATACATCTGTAAACAGCAGATTATACAGTTAGATAGAGATACATCTGCACACAGCAGATTATACAGGTACATAGAGATACATCTGTGCACAGCAGATTATACAGGTACATAGAGATACATCTGTACACAGCAGATTATACAGGTACATAGAGATACATCTGTACACAGCAGATTATACAGGTACATGAGATACATCTGTAAACAGTAGATTATACAGGTACATAGAAATACATCTGTACGCAGCAGATTACACAGGTACATAGAGATACATCTGCACACAACAGATTATACAGGTACATAGAGATACATCTGTACACAGCAAATTATACAGCAGAGATACATCTGTACACAGCAGATTATACAGGTACATAGAGATACATCTGTAGACAGCAATTTATACAGCACATAGAGATACATCTGTACACAGCAGATTATACAGGTACATAGAAATACATCTGTACGCAGCAGATTATACAGGCACATAGAGCTACATCTGTAAACAGCAGATTATACAGGTACATGAGATACATCTGTAAACAGCAGATTATACAGGTACGTGATATACATCTGTAAACAGCAGATTATACAGTTACATAGAGATACATCTGCACACAGCAGATTATACAGGTACATAGAGATACATCTGTAGACAGCAATTTATACAGCACATAGAGATACATCAGTACACAGCAGATTATACAGTAACATAGAGATACATCTGCACATAGCAGATTATACAGGTACATAGAGATACATCTGCACACAGCAGATTATACAGGTAAATAGAGATACATCTGCACACAGCAGATTATACAGGTACATAGAGATACATCTGCACACAACAGATTATACAGGTACATAGAGATACATCTGTAGACAGCAATTTATACAGCACATAGAGATACATTTGTACACAGCAAATTATACAGGTACATAGAGATACAACTGTGCACAGCAGATTATACAGGTACATAGAGATACATCTGTACACAGCAGATTATACAGGTACATAGAGATACATCTGTACACAGCAGATTATACAGGTACATGAGATACATCTGTAAACAGTAGATTATACAGGTACATAGAAATACATCTGTACGCAGCAGATTATACAGGTACATAGAGATACATCTGCACACAACAGATTATACAAGTACATAGAGATACATCTGTAGACAGCAATTTATACAGGTACATAGAGATACGTCTGTACACAGCAGATTATACAGGCACATAGAGCTACATCTGTAAACAGCAGATTATACAGGTACATGAGATACATCTGTAAACAGCAGATTATACAGGTACGTGATATACATCTGTAAACAGCAGATTATACAGTTAGATAGAGATACATCTGCACACAGCAGATTATACAGGTACATAGAGATACATCTGTAGACAGCAATTTATACAGCACATAGAGATACATCTGTACACAGCAGATTATACAGGTACATAGAGATACAACTGTGCACAGCAGATTATGCAGGTACATAGAGATACATCTGTACACAGCAGATTATACAGGTACATAGAGATACATCTGTACACAGCAGATTATACAGGTACATGAGATACATCTGTAAACAGTAGATTATACAAGTACATAGAAATACATCTGCACACAACAGATTATACAGGCACATAGAGCTACATCTGTAAACAGCAGATTATACAGGTACATGAGATACATCTGTAAACAGCAGATTATACAGGTACGTGATATACATCTGTAAACAGCAGATTATACAGTTAGATAGAGATACATCTGCACACAGCAGATTATACAGGTACATAGAGATACATCTGTAGACAGCAATTTATACAGCACATAGAGATACATCTGTACACAGCAGATTATACAGGTACATAGAGATACAACTGTGCACAGCAGATTATGCAGGTACATAGAGATACATCTGTACACAGCAGATTATACAGGTACATAGAGATACATCTGTACACAGCAGATTATACAGGTACATGAGATACATCTGTAAACAGTAGATTATACAGGTACATAGAAATACATCTGCACACAACAGATTATACAGGTACATAGAGATACATCTGTACACAGCAAATTATACAGCAGAGATACATCTGTACACAGCAGATTATACAGGTACATAGAGATACATCTGTAGACAGCAATTTATACAGCACATAGAGATACATCTGTACACAGCAGATTATACAGGTACATAGAAATACATCTGTACGCAGCACATTATACAGGCACATAGAGCTACATCTGTAAACAGCAGATTATACAGGTACATGAGATACATCTGTAAACAGCAGATTATACAGGTACGTGATATACATCTGTAAACAGCAGATTATACAGTTACATAGAGATACATCTGCACACAGCAGATTATACAGGTACATAGAGATACATCTGTAGACAGCAATTTATACAGCACATAGAGATACTGTATAATCTGCTGTGTACTGATGTATCTCTATGTGCCTGTATAATCTGCTGTGTACAGATGTATCTCTATGTACCTGTATAATCTGCTATGCACAGTTGTATCTTTATGTACCTGTATAATCTGCTGTGTACAGATGTATCTCTATGTACATGTATAATCTGCTGTGTACAGATGTATCTCTGCTGTATAATTTGCTGTGTACAGATGTATCTCTATGTACCGGTATAATCTGTTGTGTGCAGATGTATCTCTATGTACCTGTATAATCTGCTGCGTACAGATGTATTTCTATGTACCTGTATAATCTGCTGTGTACAGATGTAGCTCTATGTGCCTGTATAATCTGCTGCATACAGATGTATTTCTATGTACCTGTATAATCTGCTGTGTACAGATGTATCTCTATGTGCTGTATAAATTGCTATCTACAGATGTATCTCTATGTACCTGTATAATCTGCTGTGTGCAGATGTATCTCTATGTAACTGTATAATCTGCTGTTTACAGATGTATCTCATGTACCTGTATAATCTGCTGTTTACAGATGTAGCTCTATGTGCCTGTATAATCTGCTGCGTACAGATGTATTTCTATGTACCTGTATAATCTGCTGTGTACAGATGTATCTCTATGTGCTGTATAAATTGCTGTCTACAGATGTATCTCTATGTACCTGTATAATCTGTTGTGTGCAGATGTATCTCTATGTACCTGTATAATCTGCTGTGTGCAGATGTATCTCTATTTACCTGTATAATCTGCTGTGTGCAGATGTATCTCTATGTACCTGTATAATCTGCTATGTGCAGATGTATCTCTATGTTACTGTATAATCTGCTGTTTACAGATGTATATCACGTACCTGTATAATCTACTGTTTACAGATGTATCTCATGTACCTGTATATTCTGCTGTGTACAGATGTATCTCTATGTACCTGTATAATCTATGTGTACAGATGTATCTCTATGTACCTGTGTAATCTGCTGTGCACAGTTGTATCTCTATGTACCTGTATAATCTGCTGTGTACAGATGTATCTCTGCTGTATAATTTGCTGTGTACAGATGTATCTCTATGTACCTGTATAATCTGCTGTGTGCAGATGTATCTCTATGTAACTGTATAATCTGCTGTTTACAGATGTATATCACGTACCTGTATAATCTGCTGTTTACAGATGTATCTCATGTACCTGTATAATCTGCTGTTTACAGATGTAGCTCTATGTGCCTGTATAATCTGCTGCGTGCAGATGTATTTCTATGTACCTGTATAATCTGCTGTGTACAGATGTATCTCTATGTGCTGTATAAATTGCTGTCTACAGATGTATCTCTATGTACCTGTATAATCTGCTGTGTACAGATGTATCTCTATGTACCTGTATAATCTGCTGTGTGCAGATGTATCTCTATGTAACTGTATAATCTGCTGTTTACAGATGTATATCACGTACCTGTATAATCTGCTGTTTACAGATGTATCTCATGTACCTGTATAATCTGCTGTTTACAGATGTAGCTCTATGTGCCTGTATAATCTGCTGCGTACAGATGTATTTCTATGTACCTGTATAATCTGCTGTGTACAGATGTATCTCTATGTGCTGTATAAATTGCTGTCTACAGATGTATCTCATGTACCTGTATAATCTGCTGTTTACAGATGTAGCTCTATGTGCCTGTATAATCTGCTGCGTACAGATGTATTTCTATGTACCTGTATAATCTGCTGTGTACAGATGTATCTCTATGTGCTGTATAAATTGCTGTCTACAGATGTATCTCTATGTACCTGTATAATCTGTTGTGTGCAGATGTATCTCTATGTACCTGTATAATCTGCTGTGTGCAGATGTATCTCTATTTACCTGTATAATCTGCTGTGTGCAGATGTATCTCTATGTACCTGTATAATCTGCTGTGTGCAGATGTATCTCTATGTAACTGTATAATCTGCTGTTTACAGATGTATATCACGTACCTGTATAATCTGCTGTTTACAGATGTATCTCATGTACCTGTATAATCTGCTGTTTACAGATGTAGCTCTATGTGCCTGTATAATCTGCTGCGTACAGATGTATTTCTATGTACCTGTATAATCTGCTGTGTACAGATGTATCTCTATGTGCTGTATAAATTGCTGTCTACAGATGTATCTCTATGTACCTGTATAATCTGCTGTGTACAGATGTATCTCTGCTGTATAATTTGCTGTGTACAGATGTATCTCTATGTACCTGTATAATCTGTTGTGTGCAGATGTATTTCTATGTACCTGTATAATCTACTGTTTACAGATGTATCTCATGTACCTGTATAATCTGCTGTGTACAGATGTATCTCTATGTACCTGTATAATCTGCTGTGTACAGATGTATCTCTATGTACCTGCATAATCTGCTGTGCACAGTTGTATCTCTATGTACCTGTATAATCTGCTGTGTACAGATGTATCTCTATGTGCTGTATAAATTGCTGTCTACAGATGTATCTCTATGTACCTGTATAATCTGCTGTGTGCAGATGTATCTCTATTTACCTGTATAATCTGCTGTGTGCAGATGTATCTCTATGTACCTGTATAATCTGCTATGTGCAGATATATCTCTATGTTACTGTATAATCTGCTGTGTACTGATGTATCTCTATGTGCTGTATAAATTGCTGTCTACAGATGTATCTCTATGTACCTGTATAATTTGCTGTGTGCAGATGTATCTCTATGTAACTCTATAATCTGCTGTTTACAGATGTATCTCATGTACCTGTATAATCTGCTGTTTACAGATGTAGCTCTATGTGCCTGTATAATCTGCTGCGTACAGATGTATTTCTATGTACCTGTATAATCTGCTGTGTACAGATGTATCTCTATGTGCTGTATAAATTGCTGTCTACAGATGTATCTCTATGTACCTGTATAATCTTCTGTGTACAGATGTATCTCTGCTGTATAATTTGCTGTGTACAGATGTATCTCTATGTACCTGTATAATCTGTTGTGTGCAGATGTATCTCTATGTACCTGTATAATCTGCTGCGTACAGATGTATTTCTATGTACCAGTATAATCTACTGTTTACAGATGTATCTCATGTACCTGTATAATCTGCTGTGTACAGATGTATCTCTATGTACCTGTATAATCTGCTGTGCACAGTTGTATCTCTATGTACCTGTATAATCTGCTGTGTACAGATGTATCTCTATGTGCTGTATAAATTGCTGTCTACAGATGTATCTCTATGTACCTGTATAATCTGTTGTGTGCAGATGTATCTCTATGTACCTGTATAATCTTCTGTGTGCAGATGTATCTCTATTTACCTGTATATTCTGCTGTGTGCAGATGTATCTCTATGTACCTGTATAATCTGCTATGTGCAGATGTATCTCTATGTTACTGTATAATCTGCTGTGTACTGATGTAACATAGAGATACATCTGCACATAGCAGATTATACAGGTACATAGAGATACATCTGCACACAGCAGAATATACAGGTAAATAGAGATACATCTGCACACAGAAGATTATACAGGTACATAGAGATACATCTGCACACAACAGATTATACAGGTACATAGAGATACATCTGTAGACAGCAATTTATACAGCACATAGAGATACATCTGTACACAGCAGATTATACAGGTACATAGAGATACAACTGTGCACAGCAGATTATACAGGTACATAGAGATACATCTGTACACAGCAGATTATACAGGTACATGAGATACATCTGTAAACAGTAGATTATACTGGTACATAGAAATACATCTGTACGCAGCAGATTATACAGGCACATAGAGATACATCTGCACACAACAGATTATACAGGTACATAGAGATACATCTGTACACAGCAAATTATACAGCAGAGATACATCTGTACACAGAAGATTATACAGGTACATAGAGATACATCTGTAGACAGCAATTTATACAGCACATAGAGATACATCTGTACACAGCAGATTATACAGGTACATAGAAATACATCTGTACGCAGCAGATTATACAGGCACATAGAGCTACATCTGTAAACAGCAGATTATACAGGTACATGAGATACATCTGTAAACAGCAGATTATACAGGCACGTGATATACATCTGTAAACAGCAGATTATAGAGTTACATAGAGATACATCTGCACACAGCAAATTATACAGGTACATAGAGATACATCTGTAGACAGCAATTTATACAGCACATAGAGATACATCAGTACACAGCAGATTATACAGTAACATAGAGATATATCGGCACATAGCAGATTATACAGGTACATAGAGATACATCTGCACACAGCAGATTATACAGGTAAATAGAGATACATCTGCACACAGCAGATTATACAGGTACATAGAGATACATCTGTAGACAGCAATTTATACAGCACATAGAGATACATCTGTACACAGCAGATTATACAGGTACATAGAGATACAACTGTGCACAGCAGATTATGCAGGTACATAGAGATACATCTGTACACAGCAGATTATACAGGTACATAGAGATACATCTGTACACAGCAGATTATACAGGTACATGAGATACATCTGTAAACAGTAGATTATACAGGTACATAGAAATACATCTGCACACAACAGATTATACAGGTACATAGAGATACATCTGTACACAGCAAATTATACAGCAGAGATACATCTGTACACAGCAGATTATACAGGTACATAGAGATACATCTGTAGACAGCAATTTATACAGCACATAGAGATACATCTGTACACAGCAGATTATACAGGTACATAGAAATACATCTGTACGCAGCAGATTATACAGGCACATAGAGCTACATCTGTAAACAGCAGATTATACAGGTACATGAGATACATCTGTAAACAGCAGATTATACAGGTACGTGATATACATCTGTAAACAGCAGATTATACAGTTACATAGAGATACATCTGCACACAGCAGATTATACAGGTACATAGAGATACATCTGTACACAGCAAATTATACAGCAGAGATACATCTGTACACAGCAGATTATACAGGTACATAGAGATACAACTGTGCACAGCAGATTACACAGGTACATAGAGATACATCTGTACACATAGATTATACAGGTACATAGAGATACATCTGTACACAGCAGATTATACAGGTACATGAGATACATCTGTAAACAGTAGATTATACAGGTACGTGATATACATCTGTAAACAGCAGATTATACAGTAACATAGAGATACATCTGCACATAGCAGATTATACAGGTACATAGAGATACATCTGCACACAGCAGATTATACAGGTAAATAGAGATACATCTGCACACAGCAGATTATACAGGTACATAGAGATACATCTGCACACAACAGATTATACAGGTACATAGAGATACATCTGTAGACAGCAATTTATACAGCACATAGAGATACATCTGTACACAGCAGATTATACAGGTACATAGAAATACATCTGTACGCAGCAGATTATACAGGCACATAGAGCTACATCTGTAAACAGCAGATTATACAGGTACATGAGATACATCTGTAGACAGCAATTTATACAGCACATAGAGATACATCTGTACACAGCAGATTATACAGGTACATAGAAATACATCTGTACGCAGCAGATTATACAGGCACATAGAGCTACATCTGTAAACAGCAGATTATACAGGTACATGAGATACATCTGTAAACAGCAGATTATACAGGTACGTGATATACATCTGTAAACAGCAGATTATACAGTTACATAGAGATACATCTGCACACAGCAGATTATACAGGTACATAGAGATACATCTGTACACAGCAAATTATACAGCAGAGATACATCTGTACACAGCAGATTATACAGGTACATAGAGATACAACTGTGCACAGCAGATTACACAGGTACATAGAGATACATCTGTACACATAGATTATACAGGTACATAGAGATACATCTGTACACAGCAGATTATACAGGTACATGAGATACATCTGTAAACAGTAGATTATACAGGTACGTGATATACATCTGTAAACAGCAGATTATACAGTAACATAGAGATACATCTGCACATAGCAGATTATACAGGTACATAGAGATACATCTGCACACAGCAGATTATACAGGTAAATAGAGATACATCTGCACACAGCAGATTATACAGGTACATAGAGATACATCTGCACACAACAGATTATACAGGTACATAGAGATACATCTGTAGACAGCAATTTATACAGCACATAGAGATACATCTGTACACAGCAGATTATACAGGTACATAGAAATACATCTGTACGCAGCAGATTATACAGGCACATAGAGCTACATCTGTAAACAGCAGATTATACAGGTACATGAGATACATCTGTAAACAGCAGATTATACAGTTATATAGAGATACATCTGCACACAGCAGATTATACAGGTACATAGAGATACATCTGTAGACAGCAATTTATACAGCACATAGAGATACATCTGTACACAGCAGATTATACAGGTACATAGAAATACATCTGTATGCAGCAGATTATACAGGCACATAGAGCTACATCTGTACACAGCAGATTATACAGGTACATAGAAATACATCTGTACGCAGCAGATTATACAGGTACATAGAGATACATCTGCACACAACAGATTATACCGGTACATAGAGATACATCTGTACACAGCAAATTATACAGCAGAGATACTTCTGTACACAGCAGATTATACAGGTACATAGAGATACATCTGTACACAGCAGATTATACAGGTACATAAAGATACAACTGTGCATAGCAGATTATACAGGTACATAGAGATACATCTGTACACAGCAGATTATACAGGCACATAGAGATACATCTGTACACAGCAGATTATACAGGTACATAGAGATACATCTGTACACAGCAGATTATACAGGTACATGAGATACATCTGTAAACAGTAGATTATACAGGTACGTGATATACATCTGTAAACAGCAGATTATACAGTAACATAGAGATACATCTGCACATAGCAGATTATACAGGTACATAGAGATACATCTGCACACAGCAGACTATACAGGTACATAGAGATACATCTTCACACAACAGATTATACAGGTACATAGAGATACATCTGTAGACATCAATTTATACAGCACATAGAGATACATCTGTACACAGCAGATTATACAGGTACATAGAAATACATCTGTACGCAGCAGATTATACAGGCACATAGAGCTACATCTGTAAACAGCAGATTATACAGGTACATGAGATACATCTGTAAACAGCAGATTATACAGGTACGTGATATACATCTGTAAACAGCAGATGATACAGTTACATAGAGATACATCTGCACACAGCAGATTATACAGTTACATAGAAATACATCTGTAGACAGCAATTTATACAGCACATAGAGATACATCTGTACACAGCAGATTATACAGGTACATAGAAATACATCTGTACGCAGCAGATTATACAGGCACATAGAGCTACATCTGTACACAGCAGGTTATACAGGTACATAGAAATACATCTGTACGCAGCAGATTATACAGGTACATAGAGATACATCTGCACACAACAGATTATACAGGTACATAGAGATACATCTGTACACAGCAAATTATACAGCAGAGATACATCTGTACACAGCAGATTATACAGGTACATAGAGATACATCTGTACACAGCAGATTATACAGGTACATAGAGATACATCTGTACACAGCAGATTATACATTTACATAGAGATACATCTGTACACAGCAAATTATACAGCAGAGATACATCTGTACACAGCAATTTATACAGCACATAGAGATACATCTGTACACAGGAGATTATACAGGTACATAAAGATACATCTGTACACAGCAGATTATACAAGCACATAGAGCTACATCTGTAAACAGCAGATTATACGGGTACATGAGATACATCTGTAAACAGCAGATTATACAGGTACGTGATATACATCTGTAAACAGCAGATTATACAGTTACATAGAGATACATCTGCACACAGCAGATTATACAGGTACATAGAGATACATCTGTACACAGCAGATTATACAGGTACATAGAAATACATCTGTACGCAGCAGATTATACAGGCACATAGAGATACAACTGTACACAGCAGAATATACAGGTACATAGAGATACATCTGTACACAGCAGATTATACAGGTACATGAGATACATCTGTAAACAGCAGATTACACAGGTACATAGAGCTACATCTGTAAACAGCAGATTATACAGGTACATGAGATACATCTGTAAACAGCAGATTATACAGGTACGTGATATACATCTGTAAACAGCAGATTATACAGTTACATAGAGATACATCTGCACACAGCAGATTATACAGGTACATAGAGATACATCTGTAGACAGCAATTTATACAGCACATAGAGATACATCAGTACACAGCAGATTATACAGTAACATAGAGATACATCTGCACATAGCAGATTATACAGGTACATAGAGATACATCTGCACACAGCAGAATATACAGGTAAATAGAGATACATCTGCACACAGAAGATTATACAGGTACATAGAGATACATCTGCACACAACAGATTATACAGGTACATAGAGATACATCTGTAGACAGCAATTTATACAGCACATAGAGATACATCTGTACACAGCAGATTATACAGGTACATAGAGATACAACTGTGCACAGCAGATTATACAGGTACATAGAGATTCATCTGTACACAGCAGATTATACAGGTACATGAGATACATCTGTAAACAGTAGATTATACTGGTACATAGAAATACATCTGTACGCAGCAGATTATACAGGTACATAGAGATACATCTGCACACAACAGATTATACAGGTACATAGAGATACATCTGTACACAGCAAATTATACAGCAGAGATACATCTGTACACAGCAGATTATACAGGTACATAGAGATACATCTGTAGACAGCAATTTATACAGCACATAGAGATACATCTGTACACAGCAGATTATACAGGTACATAGAAATACATCTGTACGCAGCAGATTATACAGGCACATAGAGCTACATCTGTAAACAGCAGATTATACAGGTACATGAGATACATCTGTAAACAGCAGATTATACAGGTACATAGAGATACATCTGTACACAGCAAATTATACAGCAGAGATACATCTGTACACAGCGAATTATACAGGTACATAGAGATACAACTGTGCACAGCAGATTACACAGGTACATAGAGATACATCTGTACACATAGATTATACAGGTACATAGAGATACATCTGTACACAGCAGATTATACAGGTACATGAGATACATCTGTAAACAGTAGATTATACAGGTACGTGATATACATCTGTAAACAGCAGATTATACAGTAACATAGAGATACATCTGCACATAGCAGATTATACAGGTACATAGAGATACATCTGCACACAGCAGATTATACAGGTAAATAGAGATACATCTGCACACAGCAGATTATACAGGTACATAGAGATACATCTGCACACAACAGATTATACAGGTACATAGAGATACATCTGTAGACAGCAATTTATACAGCACATAGAGATACATCTGTACACAGCAGATTATACAGGTACATAGAAATACATCTGTACGCAGCAGATTATACAGGCACATAGAGCTACATCTGTAAACAGCAGATTATACAGGTACATGAGATACATCTGTAAACAGCAGATTATACAGTTACATAGAGATACATCTGCACACAGCAGATTATACAGGTACATAGAGATACATCTGTAGACAGCAATTTATACAGCACATAGAGATACATCTGTACACAGCAGATTATACAGGTACATAGAAATACATCTGTATGCAGCAGATTATACAGGCACATAGAGATACATCTGCACACAACAGATTATACAGGTACATAGAGATACATCTGTAGACAGCAATTTATACAGCACATAGAGATACATCTGTACACAGCAGATTATACAGGTACATAGAAATACATCTGTACGCAGCAGATTATACAGGTACATAGAGATACATCTGCACACAACAGATTATACCGGTACATAGAGATACATCTGTACACAGCAAATTATACAGCAGAGATACATCTGTACACAGCAGATTATACAGGTACATAGAGATACATCTGTACACAGCAGATTATACAGGTACATAAAGATACAACTGTGCATAGCAGATTATACAGGTACATAGAGATACATCTGTACACAGCAGATTATACAGGCACATAGAGATACATCTGTACACAGCAGATTATACAGGTACATAGAGATACATCTGTACACAGCAGATTATACAGGTACATGAGATACATCTGTAAACAGTAGATTATACAGGTACGTGATATACATCTGTAAACAGCAGATTATACAGTAACATAGAGATACATCTGCACATAGCAGATTATACAGGTACATAGAGATACATCTGCACACAGCAGACTATACAGGTACATAGAGATACATCTTCACACAACAGATTATACAGGTACATAGAGATACATCTGTAGACATCAATTTATACAGCACATAGAGATACATCTGTACACAGCAGATTATACAGGTACATAGAAATACATCTGTACGCAGCAGATTATACAGGCACATAGAGCTACATCTGTAAACAGCAGATTATACAGGTACATGAGATACATCTGTAAACAGCAGATTATACAGGTACGTGATATACATCTGTAAACAGCAGATGATACAGTTACATAGAGATACATCTGCACACAGCAGATTATACAGTTACATAGAAATACATCTGTAGACAGCAATTTATACAGCACATAGAGATACATCTGTACACAGCAGATTATACAGGTACATAGAAATACATCTGTACGCAGCAGATTATACAGGCACATAGAGCTACATCTGTACACAGCAGGTTATACAGGTACATAGAAATACATCTGTACGCAGCAGATTATACAGGTACATAGAGATACATCTGCACACAACAGATTATACAGGTACATAGAGATACATCTGTACACAGCAAATTATACAGCAGAGATACATCTGTACACAGCAGATTATACAGGTACATAGAGATACATCTGTACACAGCAGATTATACAGGTACATAGAGATACATCTGTACACAGCAGATTATACATTTACATAGAGATACATCTGTACACAGCAAATTATACAGCAGAGATACATCTGTACACAGCAATTTATACAGCACATAGAGATACATCTGTACACAGGAGATTATACAGGTACATAAAGATACATCTGTACACAGCAGATTATACAAGCACATAGAGCTACATCTGTAAACAGCAGATTATACGGGTACATGAGATACATCTGTAAACAGCAGATTATACAGGTACGTGATATACATCTGTAAACAGCAGATTATACAGTTACATAGAGATACATCTGCACACAGCAGATTATACAGGTACATAGAGATACATCTGTACACAGCAGATTATACAGGTACATAGAAATACATCTGTATGCAGCAGATTATACAGGCACATAGAGATACAACTGTACACGGCAGAATATACAGGTACATAGAGATACATCTGTACACAGCAGATTATACAGGTACATGAGATACATCTGTAAACAGCAGATTATACAGGTACATAGAGATACATCTGTACACAGCAGATTATAAAGGTATATAGAGATTCAGGTACATAGAGATACATTGTACATAGCAGATTATACAGGTACATAGAGATACATCTCTACACAGCAGATTATACAGGTACATAGAGATACATTGTCCATGTATATGTTTTATGTACCAGTATTCCAGAGGAAGAATAAAATATTTTTTATCATTCAAAATTACTAAAATATAATTAAAAAAAATAAGCTTGAGTAATCAGACAATACCATGGACATTTATGTTATCCCTGTTATCATAACGACCCGAACAACACAGCGATCAGATTATGGGGATTGGTAAATGGTATGATTGATTCATTTTCTCTATTAAATCCATAAAAAAGTAATAAAGATGTAACGTAAATGCTGCACATTTTCTGCAGCTATCAGCACCACACAATGCAATAACAATCTTTTATGATATTTGCATCCATGTTGCTTTTCTTTTATGTATTTTCCCCCCTTATTTGACATGCTTTTTGTGTAAATACGTTTTTTTTTTCTGCTACTGTTTAACTGTCGAAACAAAGATGGATGTGACTTCATGAAAACTTCACCTACTGTGTGTCTAAAGATGCAGTTATGGTGCTTGTTTGTAGATGTACGGGTAGGCCGTAATAAGTTCGTGACACCACCCATGGTGTGTGGTGAGGTTGGACACCACCGCTGCTGTTACGGGGCACCCGTGGGATATGTTGTGCAGCAAGTTGTTAACCCCTCCGTGGGCAGGGATGGTGGCCCCGGGACTCGGTTGGTGCTTGCAAGCGAGAGGACGACTGTAGGGGGTGCTGGTGTACTCACTGTTAGGAAAACACACAAGTCTCTGGTAAACCAAGGTGGTGGTCTCTGGAGCCGCGGCCGGTTGCGTTCGGGATCCCCCACCCGGTTGGTTGTCTCTATCCTTTTCCTACACTGTTTAAGTAGAAAAGACTTCCCAGTTTGAAACGTAGGAGTCCGTTCCTGGCTGGATGTGGCCTAAGGACCCGTGCCTGCAGACGCTGGCCCATGGGATCTATGGGCCCTGGCGGTGACCTCTTATCCCTAATCGGTGGGCTGTTGTCTTCTATGAGGGACTTTGGGTGGGACAGGACCTCTAGTCCTGGCCTCAATCGGTTAATTAACCAGTTCCACTTGTTTCTGGCTCCTGGCTTCAGGGTCCAAATACCCCCCTTTGTGCTTCGTTTTCCGGGTTGGTTCCCCGTGTCGGTACCAGCGGGCTACAACCCTGGCCCGGTCCACCTCGGTTCCACCGAGCCATCTTTCCGTCTCCTGCTGACGAAGATCACCGTCTGCCTCCTAGCCAAGGCATCAGGGCTCCTACCCTGGCACCGCTCAACTTGGACTTGACTGCTGGAGCTACCCCTAGCTCCAGCCTACACTCCTCTCCAAACTAAACTCTAAGACCAACTGACTGTTTTCCCACCCCTAGGCTGTCTGGACCCCTGGGTGGGCGTATTCCAACTGCCTGGTGACGCCCACTGGTGTGTCTATCTGTCCCTAAGGGGGGTGACTAGGGTTTAATGGTTGGCTGTGTGTTTCCTAATGAGGGAAGGTGTCATGCAGGGGCCTATTTGTGACTACCTGGTTTTGCCAGGGCATCACACTATTGTGTCCCCACTCCTAAGACTCCACTCCCCGGCCTGGCTTTGGGTATAATCACACCCTCGCCATGTCTGATGAGGTGTTTCTGAGCTTGGGTGTTGTGCTTTTGTGTGAACCAGTGTTGACCTCCTCCTTACCCAGGATGGAATACCACACCTCTGGCTGAGGTGCAGTACCTCTGTGGTGACTGAAGGCTCAGGGGTGCTGCACATGAAATAATAGGGATAAGGCATAAAAAATTGCAGTCATAATGCAATAATCATCAAAGTTTGTTGTTTCGTAGCTAGGTGCAAACACCGGCAAAACAACAGTATTTATGCAATGTGGGAACACGGCCTTACTGACACAAAAAAAGCCAGATATATAGTGAAGTTACATCAAGATGAGAAAGTTCTGTCTGCTAAGATTATGAATGAATGAGCAAAAAAAAAAAAAAAAGGATAGGTCCCAACCAGAGATGAGCAGGACGCTCAGATGATGTCAAACCAGCCCTGGATAATCAAAAGCCACTAGGGACACTGGTAGGTAATAGATTCACAGCCTCCCATTCAGTCACTGGGTACCACTGATCTGGACTCTGGGAGCAACCCACAGTTGTCTGCTTTACCTTGGCTGGTGATTCAAAATAAAGGGGATCCCATGACATTTTTTTTTATTTAAATGTTAAAAAAAGGAGTGGGGTCCCCCCTATTTATTATAACCAGCCATGGTAAACCAGACAGCTGGGGGCTGGTATTATCAGGCTGGGAAGGCCCATTGTTATCGGGGTTGATGTCAGCTATGAATTGACAGCTGGCATCAAGCCCTGGGTTAAGTAATGGAGAGGCATCTATCAGACACCTTTGTAACTCAACCTGCAAGTGTAGAGTTAAAAAACACACACCAGTGAAAGAAAAGGTTAATTTGAATAAAGATTCCATCACACTCCCTCGACCACCAATTAATTTAAAATAAATCACTCAAGTTCCAATAAAATCCAAAGTAGAGTATAATGTCCCACAATATCCAGCAATTCCAATCATTTCCCAGAACAAGGCTCCATAGGTTACTCCTGGTCAGCGGTAGGTATGGACTTTCTCATGGGCGTGAGGCATTCTGGGCTCGTCGCTAACTGGGAGTGACCTATTAAATCTCATTTTTAACACTTTCTTATAATGAAGCTTCATAGCAATCAGTGAATGTCATGGGACATTACTTCATTGGATTATATCGGAACTTCTAGGATTACTCTTGAATTAATAAATTGGTGAACACGGGAGTGCGGGGAAGTCTTCAGTCAAAAATAAACTATTTTTCCCGTGTGTGTATTTTTAAGTCTAAACTTGCCTGATTGGTAATGGGGGTGTCTGATAGACGCCTCTCCATTACTAACCCCTGAGATCGATGCCATTTGTCAACAGTTAGGCTATGTGCGCACTTTCCGTTTTCACCTGCGTTTCAGGTGCTTTTTAGGTCCGTTTTGATCTGCAGTGTTTTCATGCCAAAAAGCATGCGTTTTGATTTTCCTGCAAAGTCTATGGAAAATGGGGATTTCTTGTGCGCACTTTGCGTTTCCAAATGCAGCGTTTAATTTGCATAATTTTGGGCAAAAACTCTGCATTCAAAGAAGCAGCATGTCAATTGTTTTTGCCATTTGGGCTGCGTTTTGGTAACATTGAAGTCAATGAGAAGTTGTAAAAAGCAAGAAACTTCAAAATTCCATCATTTTACATGCTTTTTGGTGCTGAAAACATGCGTTTTGGAGTATATAAACGCATGCGTTTATGACATCAAAATAATGAAATATGTCCCTTTAAACACACACATAGTCCGACAATTAAATTAATGAAAAATATATTATTTTTGCTATTTTAGCCTTAAATAGTATATAACCGCTATAATTCAATGAAATATAACTATTTTCGTTATGATGTCAATAATTATATATGTGTTCCTTTTTTTCCCTTTTTTTCATTGAATTTGACTGTTTAAACTTTATTTAGCAGTGTCTTAATGTTCAAAATGCATCTGTCTAAACGCAATGGAAAAGCATGTAAAAAGCGCTAAAAAAGCGGCTAAAATGCGGTAAAAACGCATGCGTATTTACCGCGATTTAGTGGTCAAAAGCAACTTTGGCAAAAGCAATTTCTGCCAAAGGATGCGTTTAGAACTGCAACTAGGGCGACGCAAAGTGCGCACATAGCCTTACAGCTGTTACAGCTGACATTTATCCAAAAAACATTAACCTTCCTGACTTCCACTGCACCAGGGCAATTGGGAAGAGCTGGACAAAGCGCAAGTATTGGCACAACTAATAAATGCACCAATTCTGGGGCAGCTGCAGGCTGCTATTTTTAATCTGGGAACCAATAATCATTGGACTTCCCAGCATGACAGCACAAGCTCCCAGCTGTCTGCTTTACCTTCACAGTTTATGAAAAATAGACTAAAAGAACATAATAAATGATTTAAAAAACGGCATGGCATCCACTATATTTTGGATAGCCATACAAGGTAAAGCTGAAAGCTGAGGGTTGCAGCCCATAGTTGTCTGCTTTACCTGTGCTGGTTATCCAAAACAGAAGAGAAAGAAACTGTGGAGGAAAAAGCGCAATAGGGTCTTACCAGATAAACACCAATGGGTGAGTAAGGAGACACACTCACCTTATAGCAGTGTTTCTCACCTCCAGTCCTCAAGACCCACCAACAGATCATGTTTTCAGATTTTCCTTAATCAGGTTTTCAGGATTTCCTTAACATTGCACAGGTGATGGAACCCTGTCTAATATTGAGGAAAACGTGAAAACATGATTTGTTGGTGGGTCTTGAGGACTGAAGTGAAGTTGCACACAGCAGATTATACAGGTACATAGAGATACATCTGTACACAGCAAATTATACAGCAGAGATACATCTGTACACAGCAGATTATACAGGTACATAGAGATACAACTGTGCACAGCAGATTACACAGGTACATAGAGATACATCTGTACACATAGATTATACAGGTACATAGAGATACATCTGTACACAGCAGATTATACAGGTACATGAGATACATCTGTAAACAGTAGATTATACAGGTACGTGATATACATCTGTAAACAGCAGATTATACAGTAACATAGAGATACATCTGCACATAGCAGATTATACAGGTACATAGAGATACATCTGCACACAGCAGATTATACAGGTAAATAGAGATACATCTGCACACAGCAGATTATACAGGTACATAGAGATACATCTGCACACAACAGATTATACAGGTACATAGAGATACATCTGTAGACAGCAATTTATACAGCACATAGAGATACATCTGTACACAGCAGATTATACAGGTACATAGAAATACATCTGTACGCAGCAGATTATACAGGCACATAGAGCTACATCTGTAAACAGCAGATTATACAGGTACATGAGATACATCTGTAAACAGCAGATTATACAGTTACATAGAGATACATCTGCACACAGCAGATTATACAGGTACATAGAGATACATCTGTAGACAGCAATTTATACAGCACATAGAGATACATCTGTACACAGCAGATTATACAGGTACATAGAAATACATCTGTATGCAGCAGATTATACAGGCACATAGAGATACATCTGCACACAACAGATTATACAGGTACATAGAGATACATCTGTAGACAGCAATTTATACAGCACATAGAGATACATCTGTACACAGCAGATTATACAGGTACATAGAAATACATCTGTACGCAGCAGATTATACAGGTACATAGAGATACATCTGCACACAACAGATTATACCAGTACATAGAGATACATCTGTACACAGCAAATTATACAGCAGAGATACATCTGTACACAGCAGATTATACAGGTACATAGAGATACATCTGTACACAGCAGATTATACAGGTACATAAAGATACAACTGTGCATACAGATTATACAGGTACATAGAGATACATCTGTACACAGCAGATTATACAGGCACATAGAGATACATCTGTACACAGCAGATTATACAGGTACATAGAGATACATCTGTACACAGCAGATTATACAGGTACATGAGATACATCTGTAAACAGTAGATTATACAGGTACGTGATATACATCTGTAAACAGCAGATTATACAGTAACATAGAGATACATCTGCACATAGCAGATTATACAGGTACATAGAGATACATCTGCACACAGCAGACTATACAGGTACATAGAGATACATCTTCACACAACAGATTATACAGGTACATAGAGATACATCTGTAGACATCAATTTATACAGCACATAGAGATACATCTGTACACAGCAGATTATACAGGTACATAGAAATACATCTGTACGCAGCAGATTATACAGGCACATAGAGCTACATCTGTAAACAGCAGATTATACAGGTACATGAGATACATCTGTAAACAGCAGATTATACAGGTACGTGATATACATCTGTAAACAGCAGATGATACAGTTACATAGAGATACATCTGCACACAGCAGATTATACAGTTACATAGAAATACATCTGTAGACAGCAATTTATACAGCACATAGAGATACATCTGTACACAGCAGATTATACAGGTACATAGAAATACATCTGTACGCAGCAGATTATACAGGCACATAGAGCTACATCTGTACACAGCAGGTTATACAGGTACATAGAAATACATCTGTACGCAGCAGATTATACAGGTACATAGAGATACATCTGCACACAACAGATTATACAGGTACATAGAGATACATCTGTACACAGCAAATTATACAGCAGAGATACATCTGTACACAGCAGATTATACAGGTACATAGAGATACATCTGTACACAGCAGATTATACAGGTACATAGAGATACATCTGTACACAGCAGATTATACATTTACATAGAGATACATCTGTACACAGCAAATTATACAGCAGAGATACATCTGTACACAGCAATTTATACAGCACATAGAGATACATCTGTACACAGGAGATTATACAGGTACATAAAGATACATCTGTACACAGCAGATTATACAAGCACATAGAGCTACATCTGTAAACAGCAGATTATACGGGTACATGAGATACATCTGTAAACAGCAGATTATACAGGTACGTGATATACATCTGTAAACAGCAGATTATACAGTTACATAGAGATACATCTGCACACAGCAGATTATACAGGTACATAGAGATACATCTGTACACAGCAGATTATACAGGTACATAGAAATACATCTGTATGCAGCAGATTATACAGGCACATAGAGATACAACTGTACACGGCAGAATATACAGGTACATAGAGATACATCTGTACACAGCAGATTATACAGGTACATGAGATACATCTGTAAACAGCAGATTATACAGGTACATAGAGATACATCTGTACACAGCAGATTATAAAGGTATATAGAGATTCAGGTACATAGAGATACATTGTACATAGCAGATTATACAGGTACATAGAGATACATCTCTACACAGCAGATTATACAGGTACATAGAGATACATTGTACATGTATATGTTTTATGTACCAGTATTCCAGAGGAAGAATAAAATATTTTTTATCATTCAAAATTACTAAAATATAATTAAAAAAAATAAGCTTGAGTAATCAGACAATACCATGGACATTTATGTTATCCCTGTTATCATAACGACCCGAACAACACAGCGATCAGATTATGGGGATTGGTAAATGGTATGATTGATTCATTTTCTCTATTAAATCCATAAAAAAGTAATAAAGATGTAACGTAAATGCTGCACATTTTCTGCAGCTATCAGCACCACACAATGCAATAACAATCTTTTATGATATTTGCATCCATGTTGCTTTTCTTTTATGTATTTTCCCCCCTTATTTGACATGCTTTTTGTGTAAATACGTTTTTTTTTTCTGCTACTGTTTAACTGTCGAAACAAAGATGGATGTGACTTCATGAAAACTTCACCTACTGTGTGTCTAAAGATGCAGTTATGGTGCTTGTTTGTAGATGTACGGGTAGGCCGTAATAAGTTCGTGACACCACCCATGGTGTGTGGTGAGGTTGGACACCACCGCTGCTGTTACGGGGCACCCGTGGGATATGTTGTGCAGCAAGTTGTTAACCCCTCCGTGGGCAGGGATGGTGGCCCCGGGACCCGGTTGGTGCTTGCAAGCGAGAGGACGACTGTAGGGGGTGCTGGTGTACTCACTGTTAGGAAAACACACAAGTCTCTGGTAAACCAAGGTGGTGGTCTCTGGAGCCGCGGCCGGTTGCGTTCGGGATCCCCCACCCGGTTGGTTGTCTCTATCCTTTTCCTACACTGTTTAAGTAGAAAAGACTTCCCAGTTTGAAACGTAGGAGTCCGTTCCTGGCTGGATGTGGCCTAAGGACCCGTGCCTGCAGACGCTGGCCCATGGGATCTATGGGCCCTGGCGGTGACCTCTTATCCCTAATCGGTGGGCTGTTGTCTTCTATGAGGGACTTTGGGTGGGACAGGACCTCTAGTCCTGGCCTCAATCGGTTAATTAACCAGTTCCACTTGTTTCTGGCTCCTGGCTTCAGGGTCCAAATACCCCCCTTTGTGCTTCGTTTTCCGGGTTGGTTCCCCGTGTCGGTACCAGCGGGCTACAACCCTGGCCCGGTCCACCTCGGTTCCACCGAGCCATCTTTCCGTCTCCTGCTGACGAAGATCACCGTCTGCCTCCTAGCCAAGGCATCAGGGCTCCTACCCTGGCACCGCTCAACTTGGACTTGACTGCTGGAGCTACCCCTAGCTCCAGCCTACACTCCTCTCCAAACTAAACTCTAAGACCAACTGACTGTTTTCCCACCCCTAGGCTGTCTGGACCCCTGGGTGGGCGTATTCCAACTGCCTGGTGACGCCCACTGGTGTGTCTATCTGTCCCTAAGGGGGGTGACTAGGGTTTAATGGTTGGCTGTGTGTTTCCTAATGAGGGAAGGTGTCATGCAGGGGCCTATTTGTGACTACCTGGTTTTGCCAGGGCATCACACTATTGTGTCCCCACTCCTAAGACTCCACTCCCCGGCCTGGCTTTGGGTATAATCACACCCTCGCCATGTCTGATGAGGTGTTTCTGAGCTTGGGTGTTGTGCTTTTGTGTGAACCAGTGTTGACCTCCTCCTTACCCAGGATGGAATACCACACCTCTGGCTGAGGTGCAGTACCTCTGTGGTGACTGAAGGCTCAGGGGTGCTGCACATGAAATAATAGGGATAAGGCATAAAAAATTGCAGTCATAATGCAATAATCATCAAAGTTTGTTGTTTCGTAGCTAGGTGCAAACACCGGCAAAACAACAGTATTTATGCAATGTGGGAACACGGCCTTACTGACACAAAAAAAGCCAGATATATAGTGAAGTTACATCAAGATGAGAAAGTTCTGTCTGCTAAGATTATGAATGAATGAGCAAAAAAAAAAAAAAAAGGATAGGTCCCAACCAGAGATGAGCAGGACGCTCAGATGATGTCAAACCAGCCCTGGATAATCAAAAGCCACTAGGGACACTGGTAGGTAATAGATTCACAGCCTCCCATTCAGTCACTGGGTACCACTGATCTGGACTCTGGGAGCAACCCACAGTTGTCTGCTTTACCTTGGCTGGTGATTCAAAATAAAGGGGATCCCATGACATTTTTTTTTATTTAAATGTTAAAAAAAGGAGTGGGGTCCCCCCTATTTATTATAACCAGCCATGGTAAACCAGACAGCTGGGGGCTGGTATTATCAGGCTGGGAAGGCCCATTGTTATCGGGGTTGATGTCAGCTATGAATTGACAGCTGGCATCAAGCCCTGGGTTAAGTAATGGAGAGGCATTTATCAGACACCTTCGCAACTCAACCTGCAAGTGTAGAGTTAAAAAACACACACCAGTCAAAGAAAAGGTTAATTTGAATAACGATTCCATCACACTCCCTCGATCACCAATTAATTTAAAATAAATCACTCAAGTTCCAATGTAATCCAAAGTACAGTATAATGTCCCACAATATCCATCAATTCCAATCATTTCCCAGAACAAGGCTCCATAGGTTACTCCTGGTCAGCGGTAGGTATGGACTTTCTCATGGGCGTGAGACATTCCGGGCCCGTCGCTAACTGGGAGTGACCTATTAAATCTTTTTTTTAACACTTTCTTATAATGAAGCTCCATAGGAATCAGTGAATGTCATGGGACATTACTTCATTGGATTATATCAGAACTTCTAGGATTGCTCTTGAATTAATAAATTGGTGAACACGGGAGTGCGGGGAAGTCTTCAATCAAAAATAAACTATTTTTCCCGTGTGTATATTTTTAAGTCTAAACTTGCCTGATTAGTAATGGGGGTGTCTGATAAACGCCTCTCCATTACTAACCCCTGAGATTGATGCCAGTTCTCAACAGTTAGGCTATGTGCGCACTTTCCGTTTTCACCTGCGTTTCAGGTGCGTTTTGAACTGCAGCATTTTCATGCCAAAAGGCATGCGTTTTGATTTTCCTGCAAAGTCTATGGAAAATGGGGATTTCTTGTGCGCACTTAGCATTTCCAAACGCAGCGTTTAATTTGCATAAGTTTGGGCAAAAACTCTGCGTTCAAAGAAGCAGCATGTCAATTGTTTTTGCCATTTGGGCTGCGTTTTGGTAACATTGAAGTCAATGAGAAGTTGTAAAAAGCAAGAAACCTCAAAATTCCATCGTTTTACAAGCTTTTTAGCTGCAGAAAACAAGCGTTTTGGAGTATATAAACGCATGCGTTTCTAACATCAAAATAATGGAATGATATGTCCCTTTACACACAGACACACACATAGTCCGACAATTAAATTAATGAAAAATATATTATTTTTGCTATTTTAGCCTTAAATAGTATAAAACCGCTATAATTATATGAAATATAACTATTTTCGTTATGATTTCAAGAATTATATGTGTTCCTTTTTTTCCCTTTTTTTCATTGTGTTTGACTGTTTAAACTTTATTTAGCAGTGTCTTAATGTTGAAAACGCATCTGTCTAAACGCAATGGAAAAGCATGTAAAAAGCGCTAAAAAAGCGGCTAAAATGCGGTAAAAACGCATGTGTATTTACCGCGATTTAGTGGTCAAAAGCAACTTTGGCAAAAGCAATTTCTGCCAAAGGATGCGTTTAGAACTGCAACTAGGGCGACGCAAAGTGCGCACATAGCCTTACAGCTGTTACAGCTGACATTTATCCAAAAAACATTAACCTTCCTGACTCCCACTGCACCAGGGCAATTGGGAAGAGCTGGACAAAGCGCAAGTATTGGCACAACTAAAAAATACACCAATTCTGGGGCAGCTGCAGGCTGCTATTTTTAATCTGGGAACCAATAATCATTGGACTTCCCAGCATGACAGCACAAGCTCCCAGCTGTCTGCTTTACCTTCACAGTTTATGAAAAATAGACTAAAAGAACATAATAAATGATTTAAAAAACGGCATGGCATCCACTATATTTTGGATAGCCATACAAGGTAACGCTGAAAGCTGAGGGTTGCAGCTCATAGCTGTCTGCTTTCCTGTGCTGGTTATCCAAAACAGAAGCGAAAGAAACTGTGGGAGGAAAAAATGCAATAGGGTCTTACCAGATAAACACCAATGGGTGAGTAAGGAGACACACTCACCTTATAGTAGTGTTTCTCACCTCCAGTCCTCAAGACCCACCAACAGATCATGTTTTCAGATTTTCCTTAATCAGGTTTTCAGGATTTCCTTAACATTGCATAGGTGACGGAATTATTCCCTGTCTAATATTGAGGAAAACGTGAAAACATGATTTGTTGGTGGGTCTTGAGGACTGAAGTTGAGAAACACTGCCTTATAGGATTGTGTAAGTGACAACACGTATAGATATCGTATGAAGGGATGGTGAAAGCCGCAGCCCCGGAGAGCAATGTATAAAAACGAGTGGAGATCAGGTGTACGCCACGCTATCACCAGAGGACAGAAGTTGATTATTCCATTTCTTTATTCTTTATACAGGTCAGGTCAACGTGTCCCAAAGATTGACTGTCTCCTTCATCAGGACAACAAGGAACCATCAAACTCTCTCAATTTAGTTATCCAAAATAGGCAGGAGCCCACGTCTTTTTTATCTTTATCGTTCACAGCAACACACAGACAGCTTCAGCATGCAATAAAGCTTGTTGATTGGCTGCACTGAAGCCTTTCAACAAACTTTATTAACATAGAAACAGCACCCGAACTCTGATCTATGTCCTGTACAAACCTCAAACTTAACAGTTTGGGTTTGCGCATCTCTGCCTGTGGGTACACCAGTAGGAAAGCAAGTGATAGTAATGATAGATTAATCTAAACCATGGTGTAAAGGCCTCGTTACATGCAACGACGTAGCTAATGATATATCGCCGGGGTCACGGATTCAGACTCACATCCGGCATCATTAGCGACGTCGTTGCGTGTGAGACCAACGAGCGGCCATTAACGATGGAAAATACTCATCAAATCGTCCATCGTTGACACGTCGTTCATTTTCAAAAAAATCGTTGATTGTTGAGACGTAGGTTGTTCGTCGTTCCCGAGGCAGCGCACATCGCTACATGTTGACACCTTGGGAACAACGAACTACAGCTTACCTGCGGCCACCGGCAGTGAGGAAGGAAGGAGGTGGGTGGGATGTTACGGCCGCTCATCTCCACCCCTCCGCTTCTATTGGGCGGCCACTTAGTGACGCCGCTGTGACAGCGCATGAACCTCCCCCTTAGAAAGGAGGCTGTTCGCCAGCCACAGCGACATCGCTAGGCAGGTAAGTCCATGTGATGGCTCCTAACGATATTGTGTGCCACGGGCAGCGATTTGCCCGTGACGCACAAACGACGCGGGCTGGTACGCTCGCTAGCGATATCGCTGCGTGTAAAGTGGCCTTTAGGGTAAGATTGGTTGTAATTGACATTTATTCCCCCCTCCCCAATAAAGTAGAATTTCTGGTGTATGTTAGGATAATAAAATTATGTAATATTACGCACGATATCTTCTGTGATAATCACTAGTTTCACCACATTTTATAACCACGTAATGTAGTATATATAACCACACATCATGTTTACTTACCACAACCTTCAGTTTCCTTTTGACTCCATCTAACATAAAGTTTCCAGAAGCCGTCACCTGAACGTCATGATAACCCAGCCTCAAAGGGACCAGAGTAAAAGGAACAGATACAGAAGACTGAGGAGCAATATCTACAATCTGCCGATAATTCCTCCGGGCTGTAGACAGACTGCAAAACTCTGGATTGTACTTTAGATCCACTCGTACCTAAGACCAAGACATTACAAGGTAAGAAAATATGAAATACAATTTAGAAATATTATCAATGTAGACATTTTTAATAGACAGAGCAAGGCCGAATATTATGAACATTGGGAACAATGGACCTTTATCTGGAGATACCGTATGAATTTCCAAAAAAATGATATGCCAAGCAAAGATGTTATCAAAAAAGCCAATAAAATATATTTTTTTTATACTTTACAGTAATTTAATAGGTAAGATTTAGTTATGGAATCCTCCGATGTAACTTCTTACCTTGATCTTGTTAAGGCCGTAGTTGTAAAGTACGGCTCGAATTTCCAGCTGCTCATTTTTCACCACCGAATCCGGGAGCTTCAGGTCAATAAAGAAGTTTGTCTTTACCTGGATCTCATGAGTCTTGGCTACACAAATACCTGCATACAAGACAGAAAACTTTCCTAGTCTTTCCTATGTTTTCAAATTATGACTTTAAAATACAACCTGTCTCAAGATTGCAGTCAGAAATAGGAGGAATTGAAGATTATACATACTATTATAGGAAGCAAGAAGAAAGGTTGGGTTGCTATGAGGACACCTTGCTGGTCATGGCACAAATTGTGAAGGTGACACAGTATTGAGAGGGGCAATGTTGGACATATTTTGGAGAGGTATGAGGGTGTGAGGGAACATTATGGAGCGGTGCAGGGTGTAGACGGATATCATGGAGTGGTGCACAGTGTGGTGGAATATTATAGAATGGTGATGGATGTGGGGTACATTATAGAGAGGTGCAGTGTGTGGAAGAAAATTCTGGAGTGTGGCAGGCTGTGTTTGAACACTTATGTAGCAATGACAGGTGTGGGGAAACATTATATAGCAGTGAGAAGTCTGTGGGACATTATGGAGCAGTGCAGTTGTGGCGCCCCTGACCTGGTCAGGCACCACTGAGTACTGCACCCATGCTGGGGGCAGTGCAATACTAGTAATCGAGAAGGCTGACCGAGGTGTGACTACACAGGCGCATAGTGATCAGGTCTCACACATCTACCTTTGAGTGGACCCCTGGGGAATCCAGGAGGGGGCGTGGCCTCCATCTCCACTCAAGGGGTGTGGTAGAGAGCCTGGTTGCTAGGTTGCATAGGAAGGAACAGGGGAGGAGGAAGTAGTGAGCCAGTTAGTGAGTGCAGCTTAGGGAGAGCAGTCGCATGCAGCAGACCCTGGAGTCTGTTACAATCTGATAACGTACGCGCAGTGACTACCGACGGGGGAGATCGGTCACCTGGTAGTGCCACCCGAAATCCACCCAAGGCTAGAGAGAGCAACGGAGTGGCAGAGTAAGGGGACTGCCAGGGAGGTACCAGGCCCGCAAGGGTAACAGGTCCCAGTGCAGAGATAGATTCACCTTTATTCTGCCAAACCTGCCGGTGGGGGCACTTCAGACCCACACCACACCACCACAGAGTCCGCAGCCACGTAGCAAAGAGAGGGCTCATAGTTCACAGGAGGCAAGCAGCCGGAGTGACCTGGTCCAGGCTACAAGCAAACGGGCCGAAACGAGGGAACAGGCAGCAGCAACTTCCCTGGGTGACCCCCGTAGGGACTTCAAGTCGGGGTCACCACAAAAACTGCACCCACCATCAGCCCCAGGCACCCCTTAAACTGCAGTGGCAGTCCCCGCTGACCGCAATACCGAGAGTGGCGTTACAAAAATCCTAAAAGAAGGTTCCCTACCTGTGACCAGACTGTTCCATCCACGTGGAGTCCCTGAAGGTAATGCACCGACACAACACCTGTGGGGCTTCACACAGGGTGTGGGGAAAATTATGGCGTGGTGCAGGTTATGGGGTAAATTATGAAGTGGTGCAGGTTGTGGGGGAACATTTTTGGAGTGGTGCCAGGTGAGGGGAAACATTATATAGCAATGTAGGGTGTGTGACATTATGGAGCCGTGCAAGTTGTGGGGGAAATTATGGAAGGGTGCAGGGTGTGGGGTACATTATGGAGCAGTGTAGGGTTTGGGGCATATTATGGAGCACTGCAGGGTACATTATGGAGCAGTGCAAAGGTGTGGGGAGCATTATTGAGCATTGCAGGGTGTTGGGGACATTTTGAAGCAGTGTAGGGTGTGGGGTACATTATGGAGGTGTACATTGTATGGGGTACTGTCATGCTCCCGATGCCTCAGCACCGCTCCTTACCCACTGATCCAGTCTCACTATCGTACCACCGCTCCTTGCTCACTGATCCAGTCCACGTGTCCGCCGGTCATGGCTGCCGCACCCGCTCATGCTCCCCTGCGTCCTGTTCCTGGTCTCAGGAGTCTGACTCTGAGTCTTAAGGCCGCTTTACACGCTGCGATATCGGTAACGATATTGCTAGCGTGCGTTCCCGCCTCCATCGGTTGTGCGACACGGGCAAATAGCTGCCCGTGTTGCACAACATCGCCCAGACCTGTCACACATACTTACCTGCCTAGCGACGTCGCTGCGACTGGCAAGCCGCCTCCTTTCTAAGGGGGCAGTTCGTTCAGCGTCACAGCGACACCACAGCAGCGTCACTGAACCGCCGCCCAATAGAAGCGGAAGGGCGGAGATGAGCGGGACATCCCGCCCACCTCCTTCCTTCTGCATTGTGGCCAGGAGGCAGGTAAGGAGAGCTTCCTCGTTCTTGCGGTGTCACACGGAGCGATGTGTGCTGCCGCAGGAACGAGGAACAACTTCGTTACTGCTGCAGTAACGATATTTGAGAATGGACCCCCATGTCACCGATGAGCGATTTTGCACATTTTTGCGACAATGCAAAATCGCTCATAGGTGTCACACGCAACGGCATCGCTAATGCGGCCGGAAGTGCATCACAAATTCCGTGACCCCAACGACTTCGCATTAGCGATGTCGTAGCGTGTAAAGCCCGCTTTAGACACATGTTTCTGTATAGGACCGGGCCGCGCCCACTTTCCTGGTCTTATAGGCCCAGCACACCTGAAGCAGGATATTGCATAGGGCTGTGCTGGGTATATAAGACTGGCCTTTCCATGTTGGTGGGGCCTGATCAACGTGTCTTGTAAAGAAGTGTCTTGGAAGGACGTGTCCTAAAGCCTTGTCTTTTGAGCTAGATGCTCAGGTCCCCTTGTGCCCAGTCCTGTTTTACTGCTTGTCCTTGCTACCTGGTACCTGTGCCTGTATCCTGTACTGTCTAAGGAACCCCGAGACCCTGGTGACCTGGTTCTACCGATCCCTGCCACGCTAGTGCTCCAGCTACCGTGTACCCTGCCCTCCGGTAGGGTGCTTGGTCCAGTGGATCCACCTCCTGGGCCTACCAGTCCTCCTGGCCCTCACAGTTTGATCAGGCTATGGATCCCGCTGGAGCGCAAACATCAGAGCTGGCTGAGCTGCGCCAGGAGCTGGCGCAACAGCGCGAAACCCTGAACCGGATGCTGAAGTTCCTGGCGTCTGTGGACCACCGATTATATACGCTGCAGACCGCCGCCTCGTCTGAGTCCACTCAGCAACCAGTCTCCAGGTCTGAACCAGTTTCCTCCACGGCCTCGCAACTTCGCCTCACTGCACCGCCTCGCTATGCGGGAGATCCCAAGACCTGCCGAGGCTTCCTCAACCAGTGCTCCCTGCACTTCCAGTTGCTCCCGCATTTGTTCATCTCAGACCAGGCTAAAGTGGCATTCCTCATGTCACATCTAGAAGGTGAAGCTCTAGCCTGGATTAACCCCCTGTGGGAGAATGAGGATCCGATGACCACCGACATCCGGGAATTCCTGCAAGCCTTCCAAAGCACCTTCGATGAACCCTGACGTACGACCGCAGTGACCTATTCGCTCCTCCGGCTACGCCAAGGGACCCTGACCGTTGGCCAATACGCCATCCAGTTCCGCATGCTCGCCTCTGAGCTGGGCTGGAACAATGAGGCCTTGACGGCGGCCTTTTGGGAGGGTCTCTCTGGCCGCATCAAAGACGAACTGGCCGGCCGTGACGTTCCAAGAACTTTGGACGCTTTGATATCCTTAACCACCCGGATTGACCTCCGTTTCCAAGAGCGAACCATAGAGGTATTCCGGGAGAAGCGACCACCCCGTCACGCCTTGTTTCCGCAGAGGCCTACCGCTTCTTCGCCCTGCCTTCCTGTGATGTGTTTCCAGAGCCCATGCAAATAGACCAACTGAACCAAGCCAAGCAACGCTGTGCAGAACGTCTCGCCCGGGGCCTGTGTTTTTATTGTGGAGACGGTTCACATATGCTCCGTTCTTGCCCAGAGAAACCAGGTAGACCCCAGGTCCAAGGGATGGTGGGAACCGCCACCCTTGGTATTGGAATCCCCTCTGTTCCCGTTATACAGACTGTCCAGGTAACGATGGAGAAGACCAGGTTCGCGGCAGAGGCCCACATCGATTCTGGGGCAGCGGGTAATTTCATACACCAGTCTACAGTGGACCGATACCAGGTACCTGTGATCCCGCTTGTCAAGCCCCTCTGGTTCGCCTCCGTGGACAGTAAACCGCTATACGAATCCGTCCGGTATACCACCGAACCCGTGAAACTCCAGGTTGGCACTCAGCATACTGAGATCATTGCCTTCTATGTTATCCCTAGAATGGCTCCTGAGCTCCTGCTGGGGCTGCCCTGGCTTCAGCTCCATGACCCTGACATTAGTTGGCGCTCTGGCGCTATTACTCGTTGGGGTCCCTTGTGTCAGGATGGCTGCCTGCAGCCTGTTCCTCGGCCCCTGTCACCTGGACCTATCATGCTGCAAGCAGAAGAAGCGGTGACGACGCAGTCCAGCGCCGTACCACAACTCCTGTCACTTGTGCCTGTGGTGCCACCGGAACCAGAAGAAGAGACGACGCAGTCCAGCGTCGTTTCACCGTCCCTGGCAATTGAGACTTTGATACCACCAACTTCTGAGGATGAGACACTGTCCGATGCCCAGTCCGAGACACTCGAGCCGGTTGTCCTCGATTCCATCTCTTCTACTGTCTGTGCCCCTCCTCTTTCCGTTGCCACTGACAGGGGTAATCCGGGGAAGGGTGTTGCGGCCAAGAAGAGGGTGCGGGTTCAGCAGTCCTTCCTTGCCTATGCGCTGAGTGGCAGTCCGGGGGTTCAGTCTGGGGTGCCCCGGCGGTACTTTGCATGGAGGGGGGGGCATAAAGGGGGGGTACTGTCACGCTCCCGATGCCTCAGCACCGCTCCTTACCCACTGATCCAGTCTCGCCATCGCACCACCGCTCCCTACCCATTGATCCAGTCTCGCCATCGTACCACCGCTCCTTGCTCACTGATCCAGTCCACGTGTCCACCGGTCATGGCTGCCGCTCCCGCTCATGCTCCCCTGCGTCCTGTTCCTGGTCTCAGGAGTCTGACTCTGAGTCTTAGACACATGTTTCTGTATAGGACCGGGCCGCGCCCGCTTTCCTGGTCTTATAGGCCCAGCACACCTGAAGCAGGATATTGCATAGGGCTGTGCTGGGTATATAAGACTGGCCTTTCCATGTGGGCGGGGCCTGATCAACGTGTCTTATAAAGAAGTGTCTTGGAAGGACGTGTCCTAAAGCCTTGTCTTTTGAGCTAGGTGCTCAGGTCCCCTTGTGCCCTGTCCTGTTTTACTGCTTGTCCTTGCTACCTGGTACCTGTGCCTGTATCCTGTACTGTCTAAGGAACCCCGAGACCCTGGTGACCTGGTTCTACCCGTCCCTGCCACGCTAGTGCTCCGGCTACCATGTACCCTGCCCTCCGGTAGGGTGCTAGGTCCAGTGGATCCACCTCCTGGGCCTACCAGTCCTCCTGGCCCTCACAGGTACGTTATGGAGTGGTGTAGGTTGTGGGGCACATTATGGAGCACTGTAGGTTGTGGGGCACATTATGGAGCACTGTAGGTTGTGGGGCACATTATGGAGCACTGTAGGGTATTGGGGACATTATGCAGCAGTGCACTGTGTGGGGGAACATAATGGAGTGGTGTAGGGTGTGGGGCACATTGTGGAATGGTGCAGATTGTAGGGGAACATTATGGATCAGTGCAGTGTGTTGTGTGACATGTAAGTTGAGCATTAATAGGGTAATTATTTTAGCAAAATTTTGATGCAACTCAAAATTGTGCAAAACTCTTGCAGATTTTGGCATTTCCACCCCAACTCTTACAAAGTGCGGTGAGAAGCGACTGTCCTGGGGGCGTAAAGCCACAGCTGGGCTAATTTATTTTGAGTTGTGGGATCCTTATGTAAGAAATCTTACTCCAGTCAGGGACTAGAGTAAAGTGACTGTTCTGATGTACAGAGAAAATCAGGACCTGTGAGTCAGATCATAGTGATCACACACGGGTGTGATATTTAACAGCTAAATATACTACTGTTAACATACATGATAATTTGTATATTTACATTATTGAATATTTTTGTATAATTCTCAGCATATTGTTTCAAAATATTTTAAATATTAGTTTGTTTGTTTTTTGATAAGACCTTTTCATCCAAAAACACGCACAATGCTCCTGACCATCCTCCCAGGTGACACAGATCAGATTGTTTTGCTTCCTACCTTTATTTGGAGAGAGACTCACGGCCAGGACCTCCCAAGTAGTGATCGAATCCTTCAAGTACACATTAAGTAGCTTGGTCGAAATTCTAAAGAAATTAAAAAATATTTAGTGGTGTAGAAATATATGTGATCTAATGCTTCAGGACCATTCATTGTCCATTTTTATAACTTTGTATAACTTTGCATATTTTTTAAAAAAATAGTCTTATTTTACCAAAAATGATCTTCTGTCTCTGAGAAGAGCAATCATAGAATCTTCTCTATCTCAAGAAATATTGCAATGCATTAAACAATTAAGAAAGCAGACTATTTTAGTTTTGGAATTTTTTTCATCTTCTTTTCCATGAGCTATAACTTCTTGATTTCTCCATTGAAATACCAAAAATAATCTGGTTGAATAAGTTGGATTTTTTTTCCATTCACTGGAAACACGATGTCACTGCAGGTTCTCATGGGAGAAGTCCTAGCGAGCATCACGACAAAGTGGGAATACCAGGGTAGTGTCACGCTAGAGAAGGGGAAAGAGGAGGTGTTATGATCCGGTTACCGTGGGAGATTACAAAAAACTCCCATTGGTGAAAAAACACCAAGAAAACAGAAGTAGTTGGAACCTGGGCTGACCGCAATCTCCTAACTATCAGACCACACTAGACGTAGCCGTAGAGCATTCCTAAAAACCTAGACGCCACGTCACAGCCTGAGAAACTAGCTACACCTCACAAATATAAATGAGGAAATCTACCTTGCCTCAGAGTAGTCCCCAAAGGAGTAGATAGGCCCCCACATACAACGGTTACGGTGATATAGGAAAACACAATACTCAGATAGGAAAAATAGATTTAGCAAAGGCGAGGCCCAACTAACTAGATACAAACCAAAGGAAAGGAACTGATTGTGGTCAATGCAAAATCGCTGTAGAAAAATACCAAACTCCTGACCCAGGAGGTCGAACGACCTCACCCCCACTCTATCAGGTACTCCTGTAAATAATGGGGGAACAAAATACCAAAAATTAACACAAAATACAGAAGAACAGATAATCAAATTAGACAGGGATAAAAATCCCTTCCCCTGCAGGAATGCCAGCACAAGGAAACCCCCATGCTCACAACACAATTGAAACAAAACTTAGACTGCAAGAAAACAGATACACAGCAAAACAAGGAAAAACAACACCCTAAGGTGTAAACAAGAAAGTAATGTAAAAACTGAAAACATATCTGCAGAAGTCTTGACCAGGGATACAGGGAAGGACAAAGCTCCAGGACAGGAACAGAGACAGAGAAAAACACAATTCTAACCGGCGCCCGCAGGGCACAAAGTGCTCTCCTATATAGACCAGACTTGTCTGCAATAGGACTTCCCCAGTTCCCAATTAACGCTGACACCTGTCTGCGTCACAGGCTCAAATCAGCTCCACTACCATTCCTGGCTACCAGAGGGAGCTTCAGAACAGCACCCACACAGACGACATTCACAACAGGGAGGACTCCCAGATAGCAACGAAATATACAGGATGCACCAGGAAAACAAAAGAATGGTGGGGCCTCATGTTAGGGAGAAATAAACGGGGTCACCTCCTAGCACTCACATAAAGCTGAACCCTGCACTCCCTAACATGTCTAGATGGGTCCTTTCCCCATGTGACAATCATGTACCTAGGCCATCACTGGTGCTAAACTCCCACTGAGGGGGAACCAGAGAGACGCTAGTTTTGCCACTACAATAAGACAATGAAGCGAGGTAAGACAAACAAGTAGGGAAAGACATGACAAAAGAACTCCTTGGTTTCTTTAGTAAGGAACTTCTCATCTGCAATAGAAATGACACAACAGCTATGCAGCAACAAAGCTTTCAATATGGTCAGTTTTGGTATGAGCTATAGCATAGGAGTGAGGAGCAGATTTTTTATAGTAGCTAAGGTTACAATTACCTGTTAGATCACTGCAGGATAGAAATAAACCTTAACTCCTTCAGGGTCAGATGGATTTATATATGCTTCAATTCAGGATAAATGGCAAGCGGACACTAAGGTGGGCTTTGCACACTACAACATTGCAGGTGCGATGTCGGTGGGGTCAAATTGAAAGTTACGCACTTCCGGCATCGCAGGCGACATTGTAGTGTGTAAAGCCTAGATGATACGATTAACGAGCGCAAAAGCGTCGTAATCGTATCATCGGTATAGCGTCGGCGTAATCCATAATTACGCTGACGCGACAGTCCGATGTTGTTCCTCGCTCCTGCGGCAGCACACATCGCTGTGTATGAAGCCACAAGAGCGAGGAACATCTCCTACCGGCATCACCGCGGCTCCCGTAGGATATGCGGAAGGAAGGAGGTGGGTGGGATGTTTACATCCCGCTCATCTCCGCCCCTAAGCTCCTATTGGCCGCCTGCCGCGTGACGTCGCAGTGACGCCACACGACCCGCCCCCTTAATAAGGAGGCGGGTCGCCGGCCAATAGCGACGTCGCAGAACAGGTGAGTCCATGTGAAGCTGCTGTAGCGATAATGTTCGCTACGGCAGCTATCACAAGGATATCGCAGCTGCGACGGGGGCGGGGACTATCGCGCTCGGCATCGCAGCATCGGCTTGCGATGTCGCAGCGTGCAAAGTACCCCTAAAGCAGATTTGTGATCGACAATGTGCTATGACCTTCTGAACCCAGATTGCCCCAAAATCAAACCAGGCCATGCCACACTCGTGACAAATGATTAGCAATGTCATTATGTTATGAAGATACCAAATTTACAACATTTTTATTTATGTGGTAAAATAAAAATTGCAAATAGGTAAAATATATATATATATATATATATATATATATATATATATATATATTGGATTGCGTTGCCATTTTCCAAGAGCCATAGAATTTTCATTTCTCCATTGATGAAAAGTGTGTCAGGACTTGTCTATTATATGTTAAGCTGATGGCTTTATTAATATATACAACTTTGGTTACATACAATGCTTTGATTGTTTTTTATTAAAAAAAAGCAGCCAGCTTACCACTTGACCAGTTATATAGTTGTTCTACCTACAGCTCAGCAATGGATCCGTATAAGAGCCAACTGCACATGGATGAGGGAAAAAATAGGAAGAAATCCAGCGAGCTTGGTAGAAAAAAAATTAAAAACTTGCATTTTATTCAAAATATATGTTTTAAAATTATATACACGCAAAAAATGAAGGAAAGAATATAGTGGTCTAAACGAGACACGTTTCGGCAAGTACATTCTTCTTAGACAATGAATAAGAAAAAGGCGCTTGTCAAAACCCATCTCATTTAGACCACTGTATTCTTTTTAAATTTTTTAATTTTTTTTTTTTTTTACCAAGCTCGCTGGATTTCTTTCTATTTTTTCCTCATTGTTATTGGAAAGTGTCGTGTCTAAAAAAATAACAATTTTGATTTTTTTTTCCTTTTTAAGACATTTACTGTATGAGTTAGGCAATTATATTTTTTGAAAAACTGGACTTTTATTTTAAATTTTAAAATTTATTTTTAAATATATTTACTTTAATCCCCTTCACCCCCCAGCGATTTTTCATTTTTCGTCTTTTCCTCCCTTTTGTTCAAGAGCCATAACCTTTTAATTTTTCCATCAATGTTGCCATATAAGGGCCTGTTTTTTGTAGGACCTCTTGTCATTTTGAATGAAACCATTAGTTTTACCAAATAGTGTACTGGAAAAACGGGGAAAAAATTCCAAGTGCGGTGAAATTACAAAAAAAGTGAAATTGCACGATTATTTTGGAGGTCTTTTATTTACCATGTTCCTATATGGTAAAATTGATGTGTCGATCTGATGCCTCAGGTCGGTACGAGTTTGTAGATACAAAACATGTATATGTTTATGTAGTACCCCTGAAGCCATCAGGGTGCTACAAGGTTCTGCATCCCCACCAGGATGCAGGGCCTACACCCTAGGGCGCCAGGAGACCAGTGCTGGTACCAACAAAAATCCACGTAAGCCCAGTTTTTCCCCAACAATTCCCCATACAATGGTACTTACCTAGGGTCGGACCAATGGATGGCTGCCTAGAGGTGGAGCCAGACCAGTCCACTAGTTGACCAGGTGGGTTTGGCAGACTGTGGAGAGTAGTCAGACAAGAGTAGCAGGCAAGGAGTGAAGGTGGAAGCAAAGCGACGTCCTGACTCAAATTGACAGTGACCTGGTACCCAGGAGAGTAGTTGCCGGTGGAGTACTCCCGGAACTGCGCACCAACAGGGTACAGGACCCTAGGACAGGAAAGAGCTTTAAGCTGTTAACACCTGCACAGTGAGGGAACCATCAAGGACTTCGCTGACCCTAAGAATCCGAAAACTCAGTAGCAAAGGAAGAACCAGCGACAGGACCAGAGACTCCATCCCCACAGGGTTCACGCTACCGTCAGGTGGACAGAAGTGGACAAACCACCAGACGGGGACCTCCAGTTGCTCTACGCCATGGGGACCCATTTACCAGAGAGAGGTGCAGGGAAGAAGGTACCAGAGTAACAAACTGGCACTGGGATGAAGGGGGCCTGAATGTGAAACCAGCTGGCCTCGGGTAACCTGTTACCACCTACCAGCAGTGAGTAAAAACCAGTTAAATAATAATAATAATAATAATAATCTTTATTTCTATAGCGCCAACATATTCCGCAGCGCTTTACAATTCAGGAGGAACATATACATATCATATACATAAACATATACAAACAAGTAACAATTATAGAGGCTACAATATTTAAAAGGAAAAATGGCAACCCTGCTCGTGAGAGCTTACAATCTACAATGAGATGGGGGGAGGGGCAAGGTACAAGTGTTTATTTAAAATGACAATCCAGCCAGCTCATGGGGGATAGATGATGGCTTCCTGGACCAGTTGGCAAGAGCCTTGAGATGCATTTGGGTGCCAAGGAGTTTGACGTGGGGTTATGTTCTGAGAAGTTGTAGAGGGATTATGTGAAATTAGTTTGGCTAGGGAGTGTGATAGGCCGCCCTAAAAAGATGCGTTTGCACTATACCTCTGTGTGGCCTACCTTCTTCCGACGCCCGTCACATCACCCATTCTCTGGGGCCCGGCTCTGCTTGCGGAGGGTCCAGGTTCCATTAACACCAGCCCCAGTAGTGACATTCTGCAGCAGCGGCTCCATAAATATAGCCGCAACACCGCAAGTGGCATCACGTATGAACACTAACCTAAATCACCTGTAAATACACCTCCATCACAAAAAGGGCCCAGGGCACGGAACCGGGCAACGGCCACCACCATGACATTCCCAAGAGAGACACTGCCTAGGACCGAGTACCCCATATCCCTGGGCACAACATTTACTTTTCTCTAAGTTTGTCCCAAAAAAAAAGAACTTTTGTCAAAATTTTCCGAGAGGCGTAGCATTTCCATTTTTTTGAGATCTGGGGCTCAGTGACAGCTTATTTTTTGCGTCTTGAGCTGACATTTTTAATTATACCAATTTTGCTTAGATGTGACAATTTGATAACCTGTTATTTAATTTTAATGAAATGTTGCGATAACCAAAAAAATTTAATTTTGGCTTTTGGAATTTTTTTTATTGCTACGTTGTGTATCAATCAGATTGATTAATTTTATATTTTGCTAGATCGGGCATTTCTGAATGCGGGGATGCCAAATATGTGTATTTTTTATTGTTTTATTTTCAATGGGGAGAAAGGGGGGTCATTTGAACTTATAGGATTATGAATTTTTTTATTTTTTAAAACTTTTTTATTGATTTTACTAGTTCAGTAGGGGACTTTATTACTGCACAGTCTGATCGCTTGCCCTGATCAGAGTGATGCTGCAATATCACTCTGATCAGGAGAAATGCAGTGTTCCTGTGAGTGTCGGCGCTCTGTCAGCTCTTACAGGAAATACGTCATGGTAGTGTTTGGGGTCATCAGCAGTCCCCAGGCAACCATGGCAACATCATGGCACGCTCGGGGCCAATGGTGATGGCGAGGAATGGTCCAATGCCCATTGCAGCCATATAAATCACACTGTCAGATTTTGACACCTTGATTTAAGTAGTAAGCAGGCATGGGTGGATCTCTGATCCACCCATGCCTCTTAGCCTCACATGTCTGTTGATCAGATCACCAGACACATGCAAGGATTACTGTAAGTTCACCACCGAAGGGGACATGACCTAAGACGTATACGTTCGTGAAGGAATCATGGGGGGTGTAGAAAAGGTGATTCAAAGTTTTAATTCTTTTTCAAAACTTTAAGTAGATTGTTGGGAGTTTGAGTCCTGAGACTTCCAGTGATTGCTTAAAAGGAATCTGTTAGTAGGATCAACCCTCCTAAACTGCCTATGTGGGAATGCAGGTCAAAGAAAGTTGAATAAAATGATACTTTGCTTTCTACAATCCAATAACTTATTACATAGATATCTATTTTTCCTTCCATATGTAAATGAGCTGTTAAGTACTATGGGCCGGACATAGATTTCCCTGAGACTCCACCTTCAGAGAGTATTATAAGGGAAAAGGGGGTGTTACCAGTGTGAAACATGTAGATCAGAAGAGCAGCCTGTCAGTCATTACATGTCTCACACTGGTAACACCCCCTTTCAGGCACAATCTGAAGTAAGATTCTCGGGGAGATCTATGTCTGGACCATATATCTTAACAAATCAGTTACATATTAACAAAAACATGGATTAAGACATCGGATTGTAGATATCAAACTACCATTTTAGTCAACTTTCTGTGTCCTGAATGCATACATAGTTTACTTAGGAGTGTTGATCCTACTGACATGCCGTAAATATAAAATAAATTAATTTCAGATTTATTCTTTTCATGCCTCCAACCAAAAAAAAGTGAAATAAAAAGTGATCAAAATGATATACACAAAAAATGGTATCATTAAATACTACCTATCCCTCAAAATACAAGCCCAGGAAAAATATAATTTATTTGCACAACAGATGTAAAACAAAAAACTGTATAAATTTGGAATGATTACTTTTCAATTACACCTAATGGAGTTTGTTTTTTTTGTTTTGTTTTTTTGTTTTTTTAAATAATAGATGTAACATTAATATCTTCTTTTTCATTTTACATCCCAAATAAACATTGCACGTACCACAAATTGGTACAAATGAAAAAAACTTCAGTTTTCCAGTTGAGCAAGATATACATTCAAAAATGGTGACCCAAAAACAAATGATCTTTTTTTTTGGCTACTTTGCATTTTTTTGTACAAAATAATAAAACATAATTCAAGCTATAAAGATTTGGTATTGCTATATTGTTATTGACCTGTAGAATTAAGTTAAAATATATTAAGTTAAAATATTATTGCAGCATGGAGAAAACTGTAAATTTTATCATGCATAAAAAACAAACAGTGGCAGGAATTCTGTTTCTTTATATTTTTGCCCAGAAAGAGTTCTTAGAAGTTTTCTCAATAAGTTGTCCACCACTGACAAATCCAACAAGTCCTGGTACAACTATGTCATAAAAAATAAATAAGTAATTAAATAAAAAAAATGCTATCAATATGTGACAATTAGTGATAAACCGGGACCGGCGGACCTAACCAGATGAAAAAAATTCAGTTCCAGCCCAGAATTGATCCTGGATATCTGGCCAGATGCCAGTTCCCATATAAGTCTATGCGGACCAGAATCCGGTGATTAAAAATGGTAGTAGAAGGGACAGGTGCAGCGTCGGACTGGCTACCGGAGGAATCTCCAGTAATGCCAGGCCTGGATTCGGGTATCTGCATTGCACTCCGGAGCTCTCACCTGAGCTCCGACGTGCAGCCTAGACTGTACCGCGAGTGTAGAGTGATTGATTCCCCGACGCTTGCGGTTCAGTTCATGACAGCTGAAGACAGGCCGGGCTGATCTCTGGAGTTCAGGTTAGAGCACCCTGGCCTGTCTGCAGCTGACATGAACTGAACTGCAATCACTGGGGAATCAATCACTTGGCGCTCGCGGTACAGTCTCGGCTGCACGTCGGAGCTCAGGTGAGAGCTCTGGAGTGCAATGCAGATACCCGAATCCAGGCCTGGCATTACTGGAGATTCCTCCGGTAGCCAGTCCGATGCTGGACAGGTGGATGAGAACAAGCGCGCTACACTTACCGAGGCTCCAGCGGCCACTCATTCACTTCTGGTTCCACTCATTACCTTTGTTCTGTCTCCTATTCATTAAATAGGATAAGGGTAATATCGTTTGTTGCCCACAAGAGATCACTGTTGGCTTTCTTATGTTTTCCTCATACTTCTCTACAGTATTTCTGTGGGTTGGAGCCTGTTGCTTTAAGGAAAAGATACTTCCTTGGACTGCCCCTTTTCCCTGCCCTTCCTGAGTTGGAGACCAGATGTCTTGGTGCCTCCATAGGATTCAGAGGTGCTATTAGCTGGCTCCAGTTCCTTCTCTTCAATCGTTCCTCCTGACTAGTGGATCCCGGTAGGAATCATTGTACTAAACTACATATTTATGTTAGAATATGTGTACAGTTGTTATGTAGGCACTGTGAAGTGACAGTGGCTCTACTCAGATTACATAGGCCGTGATACATGCAGAGCAGGTGTAGGGCAGCTTCAGCAGTGTAAATGTTGTGTTCAGTCATATGCATTGCTCTCTATGTAAGGCCCCCTTCACACGTCCGTGATACACGTGCGTGTTTGGTCCGTTTCCGTATATACCGGAGACACGGCCAAACGTGCACCAATGTTAATCTATGATTGTGGTCACACGTCCGTTATTTCATTATGTCCGTGTGTGCGTGTCCGTGATCCGTATGTGTTTGCGTTTGGCACGGATGCATGTCCGTTATCTGCACGGAGCACGCACACGTGGACACAATGAAAGTCTATGGGTATGTGCACACACGTTAGTAAACACGTATGCATATACCTATAGTCCGTGTCCGTTTGGTGTTTTTATTTCTAGTGATGTCGGCTATTCTTTCTATTTCTGTGTATGTCGGTCAATCTCCCTGAGTCCGTCGGTCAGTCTCTCTGTCTCTCTGTCGGTCTCTCTGTCTGTCTGTCCCTCTCTCACAGTCTGTCGGTCAGTTTCCCCCCCTCTCTCATACTTACCGTTCCCCGATCTCCGGCGCAGCGCTGCACGGCATTCACACTGCTGCGGCGGCTTTTACTATTTTGAAAAAGCCGGCCGCCCATTAAACAATCTCGTATTCCCTGCTTTCCCCGCCCACCGGCGCCTATGATTGGTTACAGTGAGACACGCCCCCACGCTGAGTGACAGGTGTCACACTGCACCCAATCACAGCAGCCGGTGGGCGTGTCTATACTGTGCAGTAAAATAAATAAATAAATAATTAAAAAAAAACGGCGTGCGGTTCCCCCCAATTTTAATGCCAGCCAGATAAAGCCATACGGCTGAAGGCTGGTATTCTCAGGATGGGGAGCTCCACGTTATGGGGAGCCCCCCACCCTAACAATATCAGTCAGCAGCCGCCCAGAATTGCTGCATACATTATATGCGACAGTTCTGGGGCTGTACCCGGCTCTTCCCAATTTGCCCTGGTGCCGTTGGCAAATCGGGGTAATAAGGAGTTATTGGCAGCCCATAGCTGCCAATAAGTCCTAGATTAATCATGTCAGGCGTCTATGAGACACCTTCCATGATTAATCTGTAAGTTACAGTAAAAAAACACACACACCCGAAAAAATCCTTTATTTGAAATAAAAAACACACACAAATTCCCTCATTACCAATTTATTAACCCCGACAAACCCTCCATGTCCGGCGTACTCCACGGACTTCCAGCGTCGCGTCCAGCTCTGCTGCATGGAGGTGACAGGAGCAGCAGAAGACACCGCCGCTCCGGTCACCTCCACACAGCAAATGAGGTGAGTAGCGCGATCAGCTGCTGTCAGTCAGGTAACTCGCGGCCGTGATTTTTTCGGGTGTGTGTGTTTTTTTACTGTAACTTACAGATTAATCATGGAAGGTGTCTCATAGACGCCTGACATGATTAATCTAGGACTTATTGGCAGCTATGGGCTGCCAATAACTCCTTATTACCCCGATTTGCCAACGGCACCAGGGCAAATCGGGAAGAGCCGGGTACAGCCCCAGAACTGTCGCATATAATGTATGCGGCAATTCTGGGCGGCTGCTGACTGATATTGTTAGGGTGGGGGGCTCCCCATAACGTGGAGCTCCCCATCCTGAGAATACCAGCCTTCAGCCGTATGGCTTTATCTGGCTGGCATTAAAATTGGGGGGAACCGCACGCCGTTTTTTTTTAATTATTTATTTATTTATTTTACTGCACAGTATACACACGCCCACCGGCTGCTGTGATTGGGTGCAGTGTGACACCTGTCACTCAGCGTGGGGGCGTGTCTCACTGTAACCAATCATAGGCGCCGGTGGGCGGGGAAAGCAGGGAATACGAGATTGTTTAATGAGCGGCCGGCTTTTTCAAAATAGTAAAAGCCGCCGCAGCCGTGTGAATGCCGTGCAGCGCCGGGGATCGAGGAACGGTGAGTATGAGAGAGGGGGGGAAACTTCAGTCAATCGGGGGATTAGCGGTCACCGGTGAATCCTTCACAGGTGACCGCTAATCAGTACTCGACACAGACAGAGCCGCGGTATGAGGATGAAGTCGGGTGAAGTTCACCCGAGTTCATTCTCATCGCGCAACTCTGTCTGCTGTCAGCCGACATTTATAAACGACATTGTGCATCACACACACGGACATTACACACGGACATTACACGTACACATACACGTTAATTCCACACGCACACACGGACGTTCTGCACACAAACACGGCTAGCATACGCAATTCACACAGGTGCCACACGGACCATAAAAACGGACACAAAAACGGGACACGGACCCGAAAAACGGCCCGTAACACACGTGCGTGTTTTTCACGGACGTGTGAAGGGGGCCTTATGCAGATTCTGTAAATACCAGTACTACTATGTATGTCATTCTGTTATTTGTGATATGCCTGTACTGATTTGGATTTGTATCTTTTGTTATAGTTTTTACCAATCAATCATCCATTTCTTATGATCATCCACCTATCCATCATCATTTAATAAATAAAGACTTAAAGGCAACACAGTCTGTTTATTGAAACAGTGGATGAAGGTTAGCTGTATGCCGGAGTCCACACAGCTCACACGTGGACGAAGGCAGAACAGTAAAAACGGGCTGCTGGTCGCAGGCAGCGATTGTACGAACTGCACGGGACAGCTAAACACCCATGCTACACGGCACACGGGTATTACAGCAGCCGCCATACAGCTACAAAGAACAACAGCGCAGTCCAGCTCCAGTAAAGATAGCCGGTCGCAGGCTGTAGTACGGGACCGCTAACATCCACGCTGTATCGCATATGGATGTCGCAGCAGCCACCATACAGCCGCAGTGACTAGACCGCAGTACGCCAGAAACCACCGCAGTACGCCAGAAACCACCATTCCACTCTCCACCACGCTGAAGGCCGTCCGCAAATAGACTCTGTTTCCCACTAAAGTAGTCTGCAGCCAAGTGCACAATGTCTGTCAGCCGAGCGTCTTCCCTGAAGACAAGGTCACGGGTGAGCTCTACTAAGTCCTCAATTAGGGAGCTTGCTGCCGTCGCACGCGCTGAGGCCGAAGCAGCTAAAGTGAGGTCCTCCTTCGCTGAACGGGAAATGCAACTCAAACTAAAACAGACAGAGAGTGCACGTCTGCAAGCGGAGCTAGAAGCAGAGAGTGCACGCCTGCAAGCGGAGCAAGAAGCAGAGAGTGCACGTCTGCATCTGACTCTAGAAAGACTTGCCGTAGAAAAGGAGACAGCGGCCGCAATAGCCAAGGCAGAGTTCCTGGAAGCGACAGAGCACCCCGAAGAAAGACGCAGCGATGTTCTTAGGCCGGACCTAGACCAGCAGGATCCAGCACAGCGCATCGCAGAATACGTCTACCAATACTCCAGAATAGATGACAGCTCAGATGTGCTTCACCGAACAGACTACGCAGACGGCCAGCCATCCAACCTCGAATTACACCGCTTCAAGCAAGAGAGTGTACAGCACGAGGAGGTTCACCAAAACTACTATTCCACAGAGCGGAAGGTACAACCACCATTTTACCACAAAGAGACGCCTTCCTCTCCGGAGAGGTACTATGCTGACTTTCCGAAGGCGGAAACACCCTACAGGTATGGTGATACACCACACAATAGACACGACCACACACCGGCTCGCACCAGCACTGACCAAGCCACCATGGACTTTGCAAAGTTCTGTGCTCGTCGAGAACTGGTCACAAAAGGACTTGTAAAGTTCAATGATCGTGCCGAGAATTATAGGTCGTGGCGAGCCTCGTTCCAGAACACCATAAGAGGTTTGGACCTTTCTTGTAGTGAGGAGTTAGACCTCCTGGTAAAATGGCTTGGTAGTGAATCGGTAGAACACGCCAAAAGACTAAGAGACATTAACATTAAAAACCCACCCAAAGGTTTACACTTGGTGTGGAAGAGACTTGATGAATGCTATGGGTCCATAGAAGTTATTGAAAATGCTCTGTTTAAAAGAATTGATGACTTCCCTAAGATAGGACCCAAAGGCTTTCAAAGGCTAAGAGAGCTAAGTGATCTGTTAGTAGAGTTATGGGTTGCCCAAGAGGAAGGAGATTTGCCCGGATTGGCATTCTTGGATACCGCTAGGGGAGTCAATCCGATGCAAAACTTCCTTACAATCTACAAGAAAAGTGGGTCTCACATGGTTCACGGTATAAGCAAACACATAACGTGCCATTCCCTCCCTTTGTCGTATTTGTAGATTTTGTAGCTCAGCAAGCTAAAATCAGAAATGACCCTAGTTTTGATTTTACTCTGTCGTGTACCACTGCCCCCGGTGTCAAACCCAGTAGGACACCCGTGGCAGTCCGCAAAACTAACATTGTCTCCTCAGGTCCTGCTCACAAAGGGAGTAAGCATCCTCCAGAAGAGAACAAACCCCAGGATATCAGTAAACAGTGTCCTCTACACCGGAAACCACATCCTCTACTAAAATGCAGAGCCTTCAGGGAGAAGTCTCTAGAGGATCGCAAAGGCTTCCTCAAGGAACACAACATCTGCTTCAAATGCTGTGCTGCAACATCGCACATGGCCAGGAACTGCGAAGCTAGGGTGAAGTGTGCAGAATGTGACAGCACGGATCACAATACAGCCTTACACCCTGGACCACCTACACGAGTGTTGCCGCAAGCAGAAGAACACGATGGAAAACAGAAGAACACTGATGAAGACACCACGGTGGTTACTTCTCAATGTACGGAGATCTGTAAAGGACTCACAGGAGGAAGGTCCTGTTCGAAAATCTGCCTTGTCAGAGTCTACCCAGCAGGCCGTAGGGACAAAGCAATTAAGGTCTATGCGATCTTGGACGACCAGAGCAACAGATCTCTTGCCAAGTCCATCTTCTTCAGCAGTTTCAACATTGCGGGCCCCGGTTCTCCCTACTCCTTGAAGACATGTTCAGGCACCGTTGAGACGGCGGGGAGGAAGGCAACCGGATACAAGGTGGAATCCATAGATGGCCAGACCTGCCTATCATTACCCACCATACTGGAGTGCAACCAGATTCCTGACAAAAGGTCCGAGATACCTTCATCAGAGGTAGCAGCTCATCACCCCCATCTGAAGCGATAGCTCACCTGATTCCAGAACTGGACTCAGAAGCTCCAATAGCCTTACTCCTTGGAAGAGACATGCTACGTGTGCATAAGGCTAGAGAGTCCATTAACGGCTCCCAGAACGCTCCATATGCGCAGAGACTTGACCTAGGATGGGTCGTAATAGGAGATGTCTGTCTAGGAGGAGCACACAAGCCAGCCTCAGTCAACAGTATGCTCACCAACACACTAGAAAATGGACGTCCGTCTTTCTTCCGACCATGTCACAACAGTCTGTTGGTAAAGGAATTACCAGGCAGTGCTCCTCTGCCATGTCCTTTCGCAGTTCCTTCCAACGAAAACCACGCTTGTGAGGGCGAACAAGACCACATAGGCTGTACAGTCTTCCACAGGACCAAAGAGGACAACAAAACAGCAATGTCCATAGAAGACAGGATGTTGTTGGATATCATGGACCAAGAAATAACCAAAGACAAGTCGAACAGCTGGGTGGCAGCCTTACCATTCCGACCACGAAGACAACGCCTACCCAACAACAGGGAACAGGTCTACAGTCGATTTGTCTCCCTCAGACACAAGCTCAAGAAGTCTCCCGAGATGAGAGAACATTTCTTTACCTTCATGGAGAAGATATTCTGAAATAACCATGCAGAGATCGCACCTACACTACGGGACTCTGAGGAACGCTGGTACTTACCCATCTTCGGAGTGTACCATCCTAAAAAGCCAGGCCAAATAAGAGTGGTGTTCGACTCAAGTGCCAAGTGCGAAGACGTCTCGTTGAATGATGTCCTACTATCTGGCCCAGACCTCAACAACAGACTCCTAGAAGTTCTACTCTGTTTCCGCAGAGATACGGTGGCATTTATGGCTGACATCCAACAGATGTTTCACTGCTTTCTCGTCAAAAAGGAACACAGAAACTACCTGAGGTTCTTCTGGTACCGTGACAACGACCCAGATAAAGACATCATAGAGTACCGGATGAGGGTACACATCTTCGGGAATAGTCCTTCCCCCGCAGTGGCTATCTACGGTCTCAGGAATTCCGCCAAAGAAGGTGAAGAGAAGTACGGGTCGGATGTCAGATCCTTTGTGGAAAAGGATTTCTACGTAGACGACTGCTTAAAATCCACACCCACAAATGAGGCAGCAATCAGTCTTCTAAAAAGAGCTCAAGAAATGCTCGCTCAGTCCAACTTAAGGTTGCATAAGATTGCATCCAATAGCCGAGAACTGATGGAAGCCTTTCCCTCTCAAGACTATTCCAGTGATCTGAAGGGCATAGACCTGAGCATCGACTCTCTTCCCATGCAACGGAGCCTAGGACTACTTTGGGACTTGAAGACAGATGCCTTCACCTTTCAGATCAACAAAGAAGAAAAATCCTTCACACGTAGAGGTGTCCTTTCCTTTGTGAATAGTTTGTACGATCCTCTGGGATTCGTAGCTCCAGTTACCGTCCAAGGTAAAATGATGCTAAGAGACTTCACCCAAGAGACATCTGATTGGGATGATACACTTCCTGCAGAAAAGGCAGACCTGTGGGCAGAGTGGAGGAAGTCTCTCGAGGCCTTGACCGATCTTCATGTGAACCGACCGTACGCTCCTGTGCCATCCACAGAAGTCAAATCTCAAAGACTTTGTATCTTCTGCGATGCATCAGTCAAAGCAATCGCAGCAGTAGTATACCTTAAAACCACCGATGTGAATGAACAGATCCATATTGGGTTCGTCATGAGTCGGACAAAACTGGCGCCACTCCGTGAACACACGATACCTAGACTGGAACTCTGTGCTGCCGTCCTTGCAGTTGAGCTGGCTGAACTTATCTCAGATGGAATGAATCAAGAGATCAAAGATTCAGAGTTCTACACTGACAGCAAGGTGGTACTAGGATACATCTGCAACGAAACACGACGCTTCTACGTCTACGTCAGCAACCGGGTGTTGAGAATAAGAAGATCAACTTGCCCTGATCAGTGGCATTACGTATCTACTCATCACAATCCCACCGACCATGCGACTAGATCCGTTGCACCAAGTCACCTTAAGGACACTACATGGTTCACAGGCCCTGCCTTCCTGTACCGGACAACATCCTACATCAGCAGGCCCGATACATTTGAACTGGTGGATCCAGATGTCGACGACGACCTTCGTCCTCAAGTGTCAGCTCTTCATACAGTGGTTTCAGGATGTCACCTCGGATCTCATCGGTTCAGTAGATTCTCAACCTGGAACTCACTTGTTAGGGCTATCGCCTTTTTACTACACGTGACTCAGTTTTACAAGTCCGAACTACCAACAAATCAGAGATGCAGTAAAGGTTGGCATCACTGCAAGCATGCGTTTACTGCTCCCAACTTAGAGAAAGCCAAGATTACAATACTCCATGTTGTACAAAATGAAGCCTACAACAAGGAAATAGGCAATCTCGACAAAGGACTACCCATTCCTAGAGACAGTGCGTTGAGGAAACTCGACCCGTTCATTGACAAAGATGGGCTGCTGAAAATAGATGGCCGCATTCAAGAAGCTAAGGTAGAAGTCTCAGAGAAACACCCGGTAATAATTCCCAGACGTCATCACGTCACAACCTTGCTCATTCGACATCATCACATCTTGGTGAGACATCAAGGTCGTTTGTTTACCGAAGGGAGTCTACGAGCGGCTGGACTATGGATAGTCGGAGCGAAGAGAAGCGCGAGCAAACTCATCTTCAACTACGTTACGTGTCGCAAACTTCGTGGCGTGTTTCAAAACCAGAAGATGGCCAATCTTCCACCTGACAGGCTCAGTACTGAACCCCCTTTCACCAACGTTGGACTGGATGTGTTCGGCCCCTGGTCCGTAGCTACAAGACGCACTAGGAAGGTCCATGCCGAAGCAAAGTGTTGGGCAGTTCTATTCACCTGTTTGTCTGTCAGAGCTGTTCATATCGAAGTAATAGAATCTATGGACACTTCAAGTTTCATAAATGCACTTCGACGCTTCATTGCTATCAGAGGCCCTGTGAAGCACATTCGTTCTGATAGAGGCACGAACTTTATTGGAGCAGCAAGAGAACTCCAAATCCCTTCCAATCTAGACATTACAAATGTAGAGAGGTACCTAGGTGAGCAAGGATGCACCTGGACCTTCAACCCGCCACACTCTTCGCACATGGGAGGCACCTGGGAAAGAATGATAGGAATTGCACGCAAGATTCTAGATTCTATCCTCTTGCAAGCAAACACCAGACTTACCCACGAAAGCTTGACTACGTTCTTGGCCGAAGTTACAGCTATCATGAATGCTAGGCCATTGACAGCTCTTTCTGGAGATTCTGGAGATTCAACAGTTCTTACTCCTGTCATGTTACTTACACAGAAAATCTGTGTCCCAGGAGCTCCACCTGGAGAATTCACCGAGAAAGACCTCTACAGAAGACAATGGAGGCAAGTACAAAATGTGTCCAATGCCTTTTGGGACAGATGGAGGAAACAATATCTCTCCACTCTGCAAACCAGAACAAAATGGCAGAAAGACCATCCAAACATCAGACTTGGCGATGTGGTACTTGTAAAGGACAGTCAATCACACTGAAATGAGTGGCCACTCGGCCTAGTGACCAAACCCTTTCCCAGCAAGGATGGGAGAGTACGCAAGGTAGAGGTCAGAGTGAGCAAGCTCGGAGAGAACAAACTGTTCACCAGACCAGTCACTGAACTTGTGTTGTTGTTATCCCCTCAGGAGTCCAATAGTGGCATTGGTTAACGCCAAGCGGGGAGTGTTCTGTCTCCTATTCATTAAATAGGATAAGGGTAATATCGTTTGTTGCCCACAAGAGGTCACTGTTGGCTTTCTTATGTTTTCCTCATACTTCTCTACAGTATTTCTGTGGGTTGGAGCCTGTTGCTTTAAGGAAAAGATACTTCCTTGGACTGCCCCTTTTCCCTGCCCTTCCTGAGTTGGAGACCAGATGTCTTGGTGCCTCCATAGGATTCAGAGGTGCTATTAGCTGGCTCCAGTTCCTTCTCTTCAATCGTTCCTCCTGACTAGTGGATCCCGGTAGGAATCATTGTACTAAACTACATATTTATGTTAGAATATGTGTACAGTTGTTATGTAGGCACTGTGAAGTGACAGTGGCTCTACTCAGATTACATAGGCCGTGATACATGCAGAGCAGGTGTAGGGCAGCTTCAGCAGTGTAAATGTTGTGTTCAGTCATATGCATTGCTCTCTATGTTATGCAGATTCTGTAAATACCAGTACTACTGTGTATGTCATTCTGTTATTTGTGATATGCCTGTACTGATTTGGATTTGTATCTTTTGTTATAGTTTTTACCAATCAATCATCCATTTCTTATGATCATCCACCTATCCATCATCATTTAATAAATAAAGACTTAAAGGCAACACAGTCTGTTTATTGAAACAGTGGATGAAGGTTAGCTGTATGCTGGAGTCCACACAGCTCACACGTGGACGAAGGCAGAACAACCTTCATTGCATATGCACTGCTCTCCTCACCCACCAATATGTGTGATTGGTTGCAGTCAGACGCTCCTCCATCCTGAGTGGCAGAGTGTCTGCTGACTGCTTCCAATCACAGGTGCTGTGTGCATCTATTGTGGTACTAAAATAAATTAATAATTAAATATTTGGCATACGGTGCCCCCATATTATGATACTCAGCACAGGTAAGCCAAGAGCCACAGGCTGCAGCCCCCAGCCGTTCGCTTATCTTGGCTGGGTATCAAAATAATAGAACCTGCATGAGGCTTTTTAAAAAAAAATTAAATAAATAATTTAAAAACCATCTTGCGGTCCCCTGCAATTCTGATTCCCAGCCATGATTAAGCCGACAGCTGGGGGCTGGTATTCTCAGGCTGGGGAGACCCATGGTTATTGTGCCCCTCCCCAGCCTAAAAATAGCAACCTGCAGCCACCCAGAATCATCGCATCCATTAGATGCAACAATCCCAGCACTTCATCTGGCACTTGCCGATTGCCCTGGTGCTGTGGTAATTGGGGTAATATGGGGTTAACCACAGCTCACAGCTGCTACTAAGCTCTAGATAAGTGATGGGGAGGGTCTGTGAGATGCCCCCATTACTAATCTGTAAGTGAATACCCTGAACACTCCGGCCCATTTCCGTCACTTGGGTACGTTTGAAACCACACGGATCCGGTTTTACAGTCCAGATCTGCCCATCACTAGTGATAATACAAGAATGAAACAAAAAAATGGTTTGTCATGAAAACCAAAACTGGCAGTGATACAATGGAATTAAAGTTGTTGATATTCTTCCTAAAATCAGGATGTTAGCTTTCCATGAGTTCATTTCTTCTAAATCTTAATTACTAAATATTGGAAACTACCAATTTCTTATCTCTATGGGAGCACATAACTTATATAAGTTGGTTTCACGGTAAAATCCATTACTTAACTTAAAATTATTCTAATTATTTTTTTAAATAGTAACATATAACCATGAATTGTAAAAATTACCCATTATTATCTGGTTTTTCTGTCATTTTTTCTAATCTCCAGAGCCATGACTCTGGAAATTCTGTTCTTATGAAAATGTCCTCATCTGGGAGATATTCATCAAATTCATCACCTGCAGAAAAAAAACACAACATATTCATAGTTAGCTGGATTTTTTTAAAGCTTTTTTTTATTTATTATTATTTTACTGGACTGGTGCATTAAATCTAATCTTCACCTTCTACTACCACCACTCCTGTTGCCAGTTTTCCTAGGTTTGTGACATGCTGGCAGTTCCACTGTTTAATGGAGGGGGCCAAATATTACAAATCAATACAACTCTATAAGAGCATCTTTCTGGCCCTCATAGACTTGCATTGAGTGCTTTTGACGTAATTTATGACCTCTGGCCAGTCAGAAGTTACTGTCACAAGATAGGGGAGTAGCAAAGGTAAGAGGTAAAGACACCAGAGGGTGGGTGTATTACGAGGGGCAGTGACCTTAGATTAAAAACACCACTCCAGGTATGAGGAAAAAAAATAAACATATGCTGGACTAGTATTTTAACCCCATCACCCCCAGGAGCTTTTCCACTTTTCATTTTTGTCTTTTCCTCTCCTTCTTCCAAGAGCCATAACTTTTTTTATTTTTACAGCCCTATATTGTATTATATGATTGTCATAGTGTGGTATGGTGGTATGTGTATGTTCATATTTTAGGAGCGTTGCTCAATTCATTCTATGTAATCCTTGTCTTCTCTGCAGGTTAATTAACTCAGCTCAGTTACAATTTGCTTGCCTTTTTGTTAAGCCCCCACAGACATTTCCTGACTGTCCAATCTTTAGTCCCCAGCTCTTCAAATACTGGGAATCACCCTGTTATGATTCAGGGACCGAGGTGGATCAAAAAATGCGGAAACCCAAAAAGTAACCAGAGTGGCTGGAACCTCAACGGACTGCAGACCTAATCCTGACACACAACTAGAAGTAGCCGTGAGACGAGCCAATGATGACCTAGTCGTCTTGACAAAGCCGGAGAACTAAATATTCTTACAGATAAAAATATAAGAAAAGCTAATCTGCCTCGGAGCAATCCCCAAAGATATAGAAAGCCCCCACATGTAAAGACTACTGTGATATAGGAAAGCACAATACAAAGCTAAAAAAACAGGTTCAGCAAAGCTGAGGACCAAACTATCTTTATAGGAAAGGATAGGAAGGAGCACTGTCTACAGTCATAAAAACCCTAATAAATACCAGCACGTCTGATATGAAAAAACCCTGAGACCAAACAGCCTCTCCCTCACTGTATCGGCACTCTGATGTTACTGGGATCCAAAAACACTAATATAGATGAGGGACTGAGTTAATACCAAGCATGACAAAACACAATACTGTTGTGAATAAGTTTTCCAGTTTGGGGCTCCCTCTTGTGGTCAGTTCTGGCGGTGCAGTTGATTTGTGGAATGAAAGGCTCACACCTGCAGAGGACTGGCAATCAGGGTCAGATTGGGACTATATAACTGAGTAGTTTTCTCTTGCTTCTTGCCAGTGCTCAATGGTCTTCTGTGTGTTTAGGATATTCTGTAACCAGCCCTGCTCACAACCAGAACTCCTCTCAGATAAGTAGTCTTTGTACCTCTGCTGTTTGTTTTCCACTTTCTTGTTGTTTTTTTCTGCTTTAATACTAATGCTTAATTTTTATTTTGTCTTTGTGGAGTTCTATGTGGAATAGGATCACTCCCTGCTGGGAGTGTCTGTATACTTAGCTCCATGATTCTGCAAGGTATTGTGTTTGTCATGCTTGGTATTAATTCAGTCCCTCATCTGTATTAGTGTTTTTGGATCCCAGTAACATTTGAGTGCTGATTCAGTAGGGGAGAGGTTGTGTGACCTCAGGATTTTTCCATATCAGAAATGCTGGTATTTATCAGGGGTTTTTTTTACGGTTGCAGACAGTGCTCCTTCCTATTCTTTTCTATAAAGATATCTTGGGCCTCACCTTTGCTCAGTATGTATTTTCTGGCTTTGTAATGTGTTTTTCTATATCACCGTAGCCTTTACATGTGGGGGGGCTATCTATCTATCTTTTGGAACTGCTCCGAGGCAGATTAGCTTTCTCATATTTCTATCTGTGAGAATATTTAGTTCTCCGGCTGTGTCGAGACGACTAGGTCATCGTAGGCTCGTCCCACGGCTACTTCTAGTTGTGTGTCAGGATTAGGTCTGCAGTCCGTTAAGGTTTCAGCCACTTTGTTACTATTTGGGATTCTGCATTTTTTGATCCTCCTTGGTCCCTAAATCATAACACAATACATTGCAGAATCATGGAGCTGGGTATCCAGACACTCCCAGCAGCGAATGATCCAATTCCACCAGGAACTCCACACAGGCAAAATAGGAATCAAGCATTAGTATTAAAGCAGAAAAAAACAACAAGAAAGTGGAAACAATAAGCAGAGGTACAAGACCAACTTATCTGAGAGCAGTTCTGGTAGAGAGCAGGGCTGGTTTCAGAATGTCTTTAACACACAGGATATCCATTGAGCACCGGCAAGTAACAGGAGAAAACTACTCCGCTATATAGCCCAATCTGAGAGACCTGATTGCCAGTCCTCCACAGGTGTGTGGCTTTCATTCCATAAATCAACTGCACCGCCAGCACTGACCACAAGAGGGAGCCCCAAACTGGAAAATGTATTCACAACACACCTACTATATAGGGTTAGAAGAACCAACATACACGGGATAAAAATCCGTGCCATAATAGGTACATGGAAAAAGCCATATACAGAAATAAGTACAAGTAAGAGAAAAGAGACTGTACACAGGGCTTGGAAAAAGGGTATATAAATTTATTTAATCCAGAAAGTACAAAAAACAGTAAAAAATATTAAAAAAAGGGACTCTAGTGAGAGGACCAGCAGGTGGCGTACTCACACCGCAACTCAGTGATCAGAATCAATAAGGTAACAAAATGGCTGCACAACAGCACCATACAGACATGCCCATCAAACACTGCTCATAGAATTATATGTAAGTAGCTGCCAGAGGCATGCTCAGAGGACCAAATATCCATGCAACAGCAGAATTAAGCAGTGCCAGAGGACATATCAGCAGGTGCAGGTGAAGGAGCAGAAACGCTCTTCAGCACACTAATAAGAGGTCATGTACCTGAGTTGTGGAATGAGGATCCAAGAAACCCCGACCTATAGGTTTTGATAGGTCACCCCCGGAAGAAGGCATTAAGATCGAAACCTATAGGTCGGGGTTTCCCCATCACGGCAAATCTCTATAAGGGGGGTCCCTACACTACAGTTATAATATACATATGTACCATAAGGTCTCGTGTAATGCGCAGGACCATATAGGAACATCACCTACCTGAGAAGTGTCAGAACCGCTCCCATGCTGCAAGGGCTGACAACTGCGAGTAGAAGGGCAGTCCAGGTGCCAGCGTGTGCGGCGGAACCACACACACCAGCACAATGTCAGAACTAGCCCCCACAGTGTCAGACCAGCAGACATGGATGAAGGGCGGAACAGCCCCAGGCAGGTGGTGCTTAAGTAATAATGCCTATGGAACAGGAGGCGGTGGCTGTATGTGAACAGGCACCAACATAAATTTTGATGGCAACAGAAGGAATTTGCAAACCACACTGGGCGTGCACGGCATGGTGGCGGTCAACCACCTGACCAGTAAACGAAAAATGGAGGGGAGCCAGCACTGCTTATGAGTGGCATGCAACAATGAAAAAGTAAAAAGTGTAATATTCACAAATTCATTCCTACTGTAACAATTCAATGAGATTTTTGGCAAATAATTGATCAATGATTTGAGCCCCCCTGCCCCGTCACGGCAAATCTCTATAAGGGGGGTCCCTACACTACAGTTATAATATGTTCCATAGGCATTATTACTTAAGCACCACCTGCCTGGGGCTGTTCCGCCCTTCATCCATGTCTGCTGGTCTGACACTGTGGGGGCTAGTTCTGACATTGTGCTGGTGTGTGTGGTTCTGCCGCACGCACCGGCACCTGGACTGCCCTTCTACTCGCAGTTGTCAGCCCTTGCAGCATGGGAGCGGTTCTGACACTTCTCAGGTAGGTGATGTTCACATATGGTCCTGCGCATTACACGAGACCTTATGGTACGTATGTATATTATAACTGTAGTGTAGGGACCCCCCTTATAGAGATTTGCCGTGACGGGGCAGGGGGGCTCAAATCATTGATCAATTATTTGCCAAAAATCTCATTGAATTGTTACAGTAGGAATGAATTTGTGAATATTACACTTTTTACTTTTTCATTGTTGCATGCCACTCATAAGCAGTGCTGGCTCCCCTCCATTTTTCGTATACTGTATATACAGTATATTGTATTTTGGAATAATACATGGTAAAAATAATTGGCAATATTATTCCCCAGGTCATTACGAATAAACAAATACCCAATATGTTAGAATACCATAGCAATCCATTAGGCACAAAACATGATCTCAATTAGAGAAAACCACGGAAAAAGCAAATAAATTGAACCGTGGAAGGAGAGGCACACCACGGGCAGCATTCAAAAACAGGAGGACAAAAAGTGGCTTAATATGCAAAAGATAACAAGTATTTATTAAATAGTAAACAATTCATTACAAAAAATATCGTGGAGAAGATGAAAAGGCATGACAAAAAACTGGCACAGTAGATGATATAACAGTTAATACAATAGGCTGCACAAAAGGCTAGAGTGGTAAAATGCAATACAGTAACAGCATAAATACATAGTCAGTCTAAAGAACATACCCAGTGCAGCCAATTTAACCAGGAGTGAAGAAATAAAGTGCCAGTAGTGCAGAGGACAGAGGTCTGGATACCCCCCTAGGAAGGGTAACGCGCGTTTCGCGTGAAAAGAGTGACACGCTTCATCAGACCGTGAGGGATATCCCTCATATTAAGCATATTAAGCCACTTTTTGTCCTCCTGTTTTTGAATACCCAATATGTATAGATATTTTTAGTATTATTTAAGTGGGTGAAAAAAATTATAACATAGAAATAAATAAATTTTTGCTTTTCTCGCCAATTTCCGAGACCTGTAACATTCTTTATTTTTCTGGGATCTGGGGCTATGTGAGAGCTTATATTTTTTGTGCCTTTAGATGACGTGTTTACTGTTACCATGTTGGTATGCAGTAGATGTAATGTTTTGATTGCCTTTTAATACATTTTATTGCAATGTTGTGGTAACCAAAAAAAACCTCTTAATTCTGCGGTTTCGATTTCTTTCCTCGTTACGCCATTTACTGATCAAATTAATTTATTTTACATTTGATAGGATATTTCTGAGCATGACAATACCATATATGCGTATTTTTCCAATTGTTTTAATTTTAATTGGTCACAATGGGGGTGATTTGAATGTTTGTGTTTTTCTTATTTTTTAATATTTTTAAAACATAAATTTTATTTACAATATTTAATAGTTCCCTAAGGAGACACAAAATTACAAGTGCGGTGAAATTGCAAAAAAAAAGTGCAATTCCACAATGGTTATTTTGTCAGGAGATCAGCTGTCATTCTCACAATGCTGATGTGACGCATGTGCCGATGGGCAGGATCAGTGACACGTTTCCTGTTTGCGCACGGTTAATGCCGGTCAGTTCTTGACAGCGGCATTTAACTGATTAATAGCCGTGGGTGGATCTTGAATACAGTGGGCACTTGATAGGTGATTAATTCAGCCATCAAATGTGGGGAAAGATGTGGGCTCACACACTGAGCAAGTACATAAATATACGTCATCGGCCATGAAGGGGTTAAAAATCTGAACATTCTGGTCCCGGTGCTTTTCATAGCAAAATGTCTGCATTGGATATAAAGCAAACAAAATATTTTAAAAGAAGCATTAAATAAAGGGCAAAATATAGTTATAACATTTTTCTGAGAAAAAAAATGTCCATAAGGGTAGGATTCCACTTGCGAGAGACTGGTGTGTCTCGCATCGCATCGCATCATCCGGTACAGCCTGCCTCTCTCCCGACAGAAGTGGGTCAGCTGCATCTATTTCTATGCAGCTGAGACATTCCCGTCAGGAGAGAGATAGGCCGTCCAGGGAGGTGTGATGCGAGACTCTCGAGTCTCTCGCAAGTGGAATCCTACCCTAAAGAAAACTCTTCTAGTGGCCAGAACTATATTAGGAGGTCTACATTCTACTTTAGATTTTTCAGATCCCACCAGGTTCCCACATCTTACTTCTGCGTTTCCGAACAGCATGGACTCCACATAGTGGATCTGAGGGAAAGAAAATAAAAAAGAATGATTAATGTGTATCATGGACATTACAGGCAATACTAAACGTGATATTTTTATTATTAAGTCCAGATTTCTTTACAGGACTTCTCATGCCTCACTATCTGCTTTTACCATTTTTTGCCTCTGCAGAACGCATGCTGCCATTGCACATGGAAGGCCAGGAGCAGATCAGGTACAGTTGAATGAGGGCATCCAAAGTCCAAAAATCAACTTTTTACTAAACAACAACTTGGTAAGAAGTATATACTGTGCCTTGCGATAGTATTCAGCCCCCTTGAATTTTTCAACCTTTTTCAGGCTTCAAACATAAAGATAAAAATGTTAATGTTCTGGTGAAGAATCAACAACAAGTGGGACACAATTGTGAAGGTGAACGATATTTATTGCTTATTTTAAAGTTTTGTAAAAAAATAAATAACTGAAAATTGGGGCGTGCAATATTATTCATCCCCTTTAAGTTAATACTTTGTAGCACCCACTTTTGCTGTGATTACAGTACAAGTCGCTTGGGGTATGTGCCTATCGATTTTGCACATGGAGAGACTGAAATTCTCGCCTATTCTTCCTTTGTAAACAGCTGGAGCTGAGTGAGGTTGGATGGAGGCATTTGTGAACAGCAGTTTTCAGCTCTTTCCACAGATTCTCGATTGGGTTCAGGTCTGGACAGGGACTTGGCCATTCTAACACCTGGATACATTTATTTGTGAACCATTCCATTGTAGATTTTGCTTTGTTTTGGATCGTTGTCTTGTTGAAAGACAAATCTCCGTCCCAGTCTCAGGTCATTTGCAGACTCCAACAGGTTTTCGTCAAGAATTGTCCTGTATTTGGCTCCATCCATTTTCCCATCAATTTTAACCATCTTCCCTGTCCCTGTTGAAGCAAAGCAGACCCAAGCCATGATGCTGCCACCACCATGTTTGACAGTGGGGATGGTGTGTTCAGGGTAATGAGCTGTGTTGCTTTTACGCCAAACATATTGCTTGGTATTGTGCCCAACAAGTTCAACTTTGGTTTTATCTGACCAGAGCACTTTCTTCCACATGTTTGGTGTCTCCAGGGGCTTGTGGCAAACTTTAAATGACATTTTTTAAGGATATCTTTGAGAAATGGCTTTCTTCTTACCACTCTTTCATAAAGGCCAGAATTGTGCAGTGTACGACTGATTGTTGTCCTATGGACAGACTCTCTCACCTCAGCTGTAGATCTCTGCAGTTCATCCAGAGTGATCATGGGCCTCTTGGCTGCATCTCTGATCAGTCTTCTCCTTGTTTGAGATGAAAGTTTGGATGGACGGCCGGGTCTTGGTAGATTTGCAGTGGTATGATAATCCTTCCATTTCACTATGATCGCTTGCACAGTGCTTCTTGGGATGTTTAAAGTTTTGGAAATCTTTGTACAACCAAATCCGGCTTTAAACTTCTCCACAACAGTATCACGGACCTGCCTGTTGTGTTCCTTGGTCTTCATGATGCTCTCTGCGCTTTACACAGAACAATGAGACTATCACAGAGCAGGTGCATTTATACGGAGACTTGATTACACACAGGGGCTTATATTTATCATCATCAGTCATTTAGGACAACATTGGATCATTCAGAGACCCTCAATGAACTTCTGGAGTGAGTTTGCTGCACTGAAAGTAAAAGGGGGTGAATAATATTGCACGCTCCAATTTTCAGTTTTTTATTTTTTACAGAAATTTAAAGTAAGCAATAAATATCGTTCAACTTCACAATTGTGTCCCACTTCTTGTTGATTCTTCACCGTAAAATTTATTTTTTGTTTTTTTATGTTTGAAGCCTGAAATGTGGGAAAAGGTTGAAAAATTCAAGGGGGTCGAATACTTTCGCAAGGCACTGTACTGTACATCAGATAGTAGGCACTACACTTCAAGAAAGTTTCTCTGCACAATCCAAAGACTGGAGCTCTACAGTTACATGTGGCATTACAATACTTCCATTATATGTTACATAAATACAGCAAACCATTATGGGATGCTCCAACCTCTCACGGGTCAAAGTGTGTGTCTCTATGGCCCCCCACAGCTGCTCTCAACTCCCAGCTGATTTGTGAGGACCTTATTGACTGAGGTACATCAGTACTACTCCTCACTAGTATTCTCAAAGTCTATTCGATGAGTGCTACACACTCCTTGTGACTGCATCTTCAGCTCTCCATTGGAGAACTCATGTCCCTGTATGGCATCTCTCGAGCTTTTCATCTAATACTGGTTATTGTTTGCTTAAGGCCAACTTGCTTGAGATAAGGAATCCTTCGAACCTAAAGGCCGCTTTACATGCAACGACATCGCAAACGAGATATCGTTGGGGTCACGCAATTCGTGACCCACATCCGGCCTCGTTAGCGATGATGTTGCGTGTGAAACGTACGAACGACCGCAAACAATCAAAATTTCTCACTTTATCGCTGATCGTTGACACGTCGTTCTAATCCCAAATATCGTTGATGGTGCTGGATGCAGGTTGTTCGTCGTTCCTGAGGCAGCACATATCGCTACATGTGACACCCCAGGAACGACGAACAACACCTTACCTCCGTCCTCCGGCAATGAGATGGGCGACACTTTCTTTTGGCTGCTCTCCGCCCTTCCACTTCTATTGGACGACTGCCGTGTGACGTCGCTGTGACGCCGCACGAACCGCCCCCTTAGAAGGAGGTGGTTCGCCGGCCACAGCGACGTCCCTAGGCAGGTAAGTCCGTGTGACAGGGACTAACGATATTGTTCGCCACGGGCAGCGATTTGCCCGTGACGCACAAACGACGGGAGCGGGTACGCTCGCTAGCAATGTTGCTGAATGTAAAGCCCCCTTAATTCTCTTTAGGCCTCTTGGCTTGCTGCTTCCCTGAGCGATGTTCCATACCATTAATTAGGCCTCCTGATCTGAGATAAGAACCTCATGCTCTTTTTTTATCTTTGCCTGACATCCTGAAACCTGCTGCAACTGTTGCAAGGAGGTTTTTACAAGCATCACTGACTGCTAACTTCTTTGATATCTCTGATCAGCATAGGCAGACTTGGGCATTGACCCACAGACTTGTAGTTCATATGCATGCTAGCAAGAGTTAATCTGATGAGGAAGAACGTGAGTTCCTTTAAACACGGAGACCTATTTGCAAGCAGCAGGCATCCATAGGAAACCTGTTCCAGTGTGTGACACCACACCATTCGATGTACGCTGCTTTCCCATCACTCCCCAAAGACCATGGATGGCAGGACAGCAGACTAAGGACTTATCTACCATGCAAGCATCTTACCTTCACACAACAGCCATCCTGTATACAAAGGTGGCTTTGCAAAACTTTAAAACTATTCTAGTGGAAATTCATTCCATACTATAACCTTTGGATTGCAGGACTTTATCTAATTACACTCAAGTCTTGGCCTTGCAAAGGTGGCTTTGCAAAACCGAATCATTTACCTTGATGACTACACAGACACACTGAAGTAACGGGGGCTTTACACGCTACGATATCGTTAATGTTTTATCGTCGGGGTCACGTTGTTAGTGACGCACATCCGGCGTCATTAACGATATCGCAGCGTCTGACACCAGCGACTTTAAGCGACCTCAAAAATGGTGAAAATCGTTCACCAAGGAGAGGTTGTCCCAAACTCAAAAATCGGTAAGGGTTGTTTTTCGTTGTGGTTCGTCGCTCCTGCAGCAGAACACATCACTATGTGTGACACCGCAGGAGCGAGGAACGTCTCCTTACCTGCCGCCGGCCGCAATGCGGAAGGAAGAGGTGGGCGGGATATTTAAATCACGCTCAGCTCCGTCCCTCCGCTTTGATTGGCCGGCCACTTAGTGACGTCGCTGTGATACCGAACGTCCCTCCCCTTTGAAGGAGGGATTGTTCGGCAGTCACAGCGACGACGACGACCAGGTAAGTGCGTGTAACGCTGCCGTAGCGATAATGTTCGCTACGGCAGCGATCACACACAATCGCTGGAACGACGGGGGCGGGTGCTTTTGCGTACGATATCGCTAGCAATTGCTAACAATATCGTAGCGTGTAAAGCCACCTTAAGTGTCATACATGTTATCTATTGATTGCACAATCTAATTACAATCGTGAACCGACAATCTAATTGTGTCAGCTTCTGCATTAAAACTATAAAACTATTCTAGTGGAAATTCATTCTATACCATAACCTTTGGATTGCAGGAATTTATCTAATTACACTCAAGTCTTGGCCAACTGTGATCACCCTTGCTACTCGGGGGCCAGGGTCTGTCTGGTATACACGGTCTACTGTTCAGTTTTGTCTATACGTTTTTGTTGATGCTCTTTCTTATAGGAAGCATGGAAGCCCTCTATTACTTATTCAAGAGGTAATCTCTGCTGTGCTGTTTGTTAGATTCCTTTGATTACATGCTGCTGCAAGCCAGTCACATTCGCTCCCCTCCAATATATTTGCTGGCTAGACTATTCCATTTCTGCCAGCTATAGCTTCTCTATACTGGTCTGGTGAGATTTTGATCCAGACCTACTGGTGGTTGTAGTAATTTATTGCTATGAGCAGTTGTGGTGTTAACTTTTGTTGTCTTTTTGTTGCTGCCTTACTTCTCTTGCTTTTCTCCTTAATTACTTACTGCTTGTTCCTGTGAGTTTGCAGTGTGTCTGAGTGTTGTTTTTTTTCTGTCTCTCTTAATCTGTGTTGCCATCACACTCCTGCTCCTTCCTTGGGGGTTGGAACAGATTAGTTCTGGTCAGGGAAATAGCCAGGGATGCGGCATCTCTACCATCAGGGGTAATCCAGAGGTTAGGGATAGCCTAGAGTGTCCTAGCATGAGGGACAGTATAGGGGCCCCTGTGCCTCATTATTCTGCTGTCACACCGTGACAGCAACTTAATCTTTGCTCTCCTTCAGAATGTACTTTATATGGTGGTCCCCATCTTTGCACTCTACACTGTCTATATGCAAGTCTACAAGCAGCTAGACCATAGGTCTATTACTTCTCAACACTTACCCTATCTAATAAACAGGAAGCTGTGTCCCTTGTGACTATGTAACGCCTCCCATCCTGGGCTAGTCCCCAACTATTAACTCTGCTGCTAACTCACCATTGCTGGGCACAAGATACATAAAACAACATTTTCAATATAGCAATGCATTATATAGTCACAAAATGTTCAAGGGGCAGTGTGGGCAATTATCACCTTCGAGAATTCTCCTTTGATTTTATTTCTAAAAATTATGATCATTTCACATCTTTTGCTTCAGATCTCCAAACTTCATTAAAATTTCACGATTTTATAATACTCTTATGTTCATGATTACTATCATGCCTCTCCTCTACTAGTCACCATTTCATATGCTCTCCTTGTGGACTTGTCTCATTTTCTTTCTTATGTTATTTCCCTTATGACTCTTCCTGGAATCATATTTAAGGCCTCTTTCACACGTCTGGGAAAATCACGCACGTTTTTCACGGACGTGTCAAAGGTGCATATTGCCCTCCGTGTGCCGTGTGTCATGGTTTGCCTCACCGTCCACATGACTAGGGGGTGGGGCCTTCTCCCAGGCCTCACTTCCGGAGCCTGGATGCCTTAAAAGCTGACATTTCCAGTGAACCAGCGCCGGCTATAAGCTTAGCGCTGCTTTGTCTGTGATTGCTGGTCATGTGAGTAATATCCTGATCCGTCTGTTCCTGTGCCCCCGTGCCCTTGTCTGTGGTCCGTCCCCTGGTCGCCCCTCCAGTCCTCTGTCCCCTCTCTTACCTCCCCACTCGGTTGCTTAATCTGGTACTGACCTCGGCCTGACTTTGACTCTGTTTCTGCTCGTTCCTCCGTTCCTCCTTCTGCCCGTACTGTGTTTGACCCAGCCTGCCTGACTATTCCTCGCACGCTCCGCAGCTCTGCTCCCCAGCTGTGCTGTGAGGCAGTGTACGAGAACACTGTGTGTTTACTTCCTTATTCTCGTTGCTCCGTTTAGTGTCTTCTGCTGCAGAGCTCCGGTTCCCCCTGGTGGCAGCATGACACCGTGTTTATGGCACACGTATGTTCTCCGTGTGTTATCTTTGATAACACATGGAGAACGGGAACTTTCTGCTCACCTGTCCCTGGCATTGCTGTGCGTGGTGCTGATCTTTGGTCTCCGGTCCTGCCGACTCCCCGCTGCTGCTGCTGCTTCCGGTCCTCGGTGTAGTGAATATGCAATGAGCACAATGAGCGGGCGTTGGAAGCAAGTGACAGCAGCGGCAGAGACAGCAGTGCTGAAGGAGGTGAGTATAGAAATTCTTTTTATTTCACAGACACGTGTTTTCTCCGGTGCGTGTCACATGGATCACATCTGTGCGGTCCGTGTGCGGTCCGTGTGACACCCGTGATGCCGGAGAAAAATGGACATGTCTACGTGTGGGGCACACGTATGCTCCACACGGACACACGGTCCATGGCAAAACGCGTACGTGAGCACAGACCCATTGATTTTAATGGGTCTACGTGTCCCCGTGCTTCCAGCACGTGAAGAAACGGACCAAACACGTACCGGAGACACGGACGTGTGAAGGAAGCCTTAAGGAGTATTCCCATCTCCAAGATTTTGTCCCAATATGTATTTACAATAATAATAATAATAATAATAGTAAAAATCTCCAATTAGAACTATAGTATAATTCTCCTGAATAGCCATGTCACTTACTTCATGTGCAGGGCATTGCAGTTTAGGTATCCATGAATATGAGCAACTAACCAACTGTCATCAGTGGAGTGGACGTAACCAAGGATACCTAAGCTGCAATGCCCTGCACATGAGGTAAGACACATGGCTATATCAAGAGTTATTTGCTAATATTATTATTTCTACTCCTACTACATATTGGGATAGGATCTTGGAGATGGGAATACCCCTTTAAGTCCATTAATAAGGTTCAAGAGAAATATTATTTTTTAACAATAGGAGATGACCTCTGTTACCTGATCTCTCCTGGGTTGTTTTCTGGAAACTTGATTGCAGAGCCAAACCAGCGTCATAGAACACCCCCATACTATTAGCACCGCTCCCCGGTGTGCAGCCAGTGTCTGATTTCTCCATGGTGTCCCACACCTAGACAGGGAAAATCGACATGGAAAATTTTGACCCTCACAAAGGCATCAGTTGTAACTAGAGTTGAGCGACTCGCTATACTCATAATGAGTACTGTCTAATACTCGCTTATTCTTTACGAATAGCATGTGCAATGCAAGACAATGGGGAATACTCGCGATGTAACGAGTAACCGAAATTACGCACAAATAGTGTGGAATTCCGGTTACTCGTTACTTTCCGAGTTTTTCCCCATTGACTTACATTGCACACGCTTGTCGGAATGAATACACGAGTATTGTTCTGAGTATAGCGAGTACGAATAGTTAGGTACTCGCTCAACTCTAGTTGTAACACATTCGTAAAAAGATCATTTCTCATACAGTTTACAACAAACTCCTCACCTTTTTTTGGGACATCTTAAAGTTTCTGTTCATCATATTGAGACCTTTGTCTACGGCCACCAGTCCCACATAGGCATTGTGATCTGCTTGGATCTTCAGTTTCATGGAAGCACCGGGTCTTTGGACTTCGTTGTCTCTCTTGGTGTTACCCGTCACCAACAACTATTTCAAAATGTAACATTGTGGTATGTTAACAAAAATGTCTATAAAACAAAAAATAGGTTCTACAAACAGTGCGATGATTGGCTGATCATCTATTTTAAGATAAACTTGTGAATACACATTTACTTATCAAACTAGCAGCACTGCTGTATCCTGTATATAGGATTTAGAGCAACAAATACATTATTTGTTTTCTAGTATTCTGATGGACCATTATTGAGAAATTGATGATTGAATCCCCATAAAAATGAAGCTGGAAGTTCACTGATGCCCTCGGAGCCCCCACTGTAATTTACAAGTGAATTCAATAGTGACTTTCTCAAAGATGGCACATTGGATCACCATAGGACAGGTAACTTGTCTATTGTTGCATTAGTACCTATACACCAGACCACTTTTTCAATGATTAACCCAATTCCACTAAAGGGGTACTCAGGTGTGTAAGTGGCTCAGGAACCGAGCTCCCTCCACCCACGGCAAACACTGGGTATAATAAATAGCTGGTATCTGTCTGTCTGTCTGAGATCCGGCAATGGCTGATAACTAGTGATGAGCGAGTGTGACGCCCTGGGCAAGCCAGGGGTCACAGGTCACAACACCACCACACCCTACATCCCAGTTAGGAACACCAAGGCTACTAAAATCCTTGTTGCCTTCCTCCAGGGGCTGATGTTCACACCAGGGGGTGGGCCAGGTGGTTGGCTCCACCCACCAAGGAGTACACAGCCCTGGAGGCGGGAAAAACCAGTCAGTCAAGTGAGGGAGGTGAAAGTGAGAGGAAGCAAGATGGAGTCAGCTCAGGGAAGAGCTTGAGCTAAGTGAAAGTGAAGTAGTAGTGGAGCAAAGAAGAAAAGAGTAAAAGTGACAGTAGAAAGGCCTGAAGTTAGTCCAGCTAAGTGCAGGACAGTGTCAGCAAGGTCAGCAACAGCGGTGATCGTCTGGAGGGGGACTGCTCGGAGGTTGCTGGAAGGACCGCGGACGGGTAGTGGCCCGGCGGTCTGGAGCAGTATACGAAGGACAGTCAGCACCAGGGCAGGGGCCTCTCGGACCCCGGCAAGGCTAGGAGTCGCCAGAATTTGCCGAATCCGTCAGTGAAGGGGACGTTGAGCCCCCAACAACCAAGTCCCGACTGAAGGCAACAGTCCAACCATTGAGGAGAAACACCGCCACCGCCAGGGCACCAGTTTCTCAGGGCCAGCGCCTGCGGGCAAAGTAGGGCTCCTCCGGCCCATATCCAAGTCGGGGAGCGGGTTACCGGTGGGAATCCATCGCTACCAACACAGAAACAATAGGTGCAGGTCAAAGGGACATCACCGTTACCTACTGGGAGAGCAAGTGCAGCCGTCCGTGGGAACCGTCTTTCCAGCCGTGTGGTTTACCGTAAAACTGTGTCAACGTCTCAGGCTGAGTGAGTACCACAGTGCCGAAAGGCACAGCGCTGCCCCCGTGTCCCTGCGCCCACCAGGCCCTGCACCCTCCACTCCATCACTGGGCCCCGGGATCACCAACCCCTACCCACGGAGGGGCAACACAACACCTGGCTGCTCCGCATCACCACTCCCGGGATCCCCATATTGAGCAGCGGTGGTGCTACAAATCACCACAACCGTGGGTGGCGTCACGGACAAAAAACCATCCCCACACCCAACAACCCCCCTTTCACTCACGGGCGAGGAGCGCCGCTAGAGTCCCCGGGATCCGGCCCAACGCTCGAGCCACCGAGCAGCAGCAGGCCGCAGCAGCCGCGGCAGCCGGACCCGAGCAGCAGTGGGAGAGCGCGGCGTCCCCTCCTCCGCCCGTGACAATTTGGCGTCACGAACAGGATCTTACCGCTCTGCCCTTGGGTAGAGGTGCGCCTTGTGACCGCCGGAGGTATCCGGCTGAAAATTTCCAGAAGTCGCCATCTTTGGCGCGAAAAGTTCCCGCTCGAGCGTCTTCTCGAGTAGCAGAGGCGCGAAGGCCAAGACTCCGCCCCAATAGAGTAGTGGCCGGAAGAAGCTAAGGGGGACGGAAGCAAGATGTCTGCGCCCGACGGAGCCGCCGGAGGAGCGGTGGTCGCAGCCGCAGTGGCACCCGCGGATGGGAATGGGCCTGCCCAGGTCCCGGCCGCGCTGGCGGGAGGTGCTGCGGCCCCCGCGCTCGCTCAGGTCATGCCGTTCTCCTTGCCCTATGCGCCCGGAGCTGCATGGCTACCGCAGTATGACGGGAAACCGGATGCCTTACAGGCCTTCCGGAAAAAGCTTAATCCGTTGCTAGAGCTGTACCCCCTGACCGATAAGCAACGGGCAGCGATAGTACTAGGCCAGTTAACCGGTGCGGCTGAGCAAGAGGCGGAGACCTGGGCTGAGGGGGACCGGCTCTCTGTAGCCACCATCTTTGAGAAGCTACAGACTGCCTTCGAGACCCGGACTGAAGCTGAGCTGAGGATGCAGTTTTACCAGTGCCGGCAACGGGCTGTGGATAGCATTCGAGACTATGCTTTACGTCTGCAAACCGCCCTCCGCACGCTAAAGCGGGTGAATCCTATTAATGAGGCGGATAGCAACAAGATGTTGGTAGAGCAATTTGCGCAGGGGATGAGATCCCCTGAGGATCGTAAACAACTCCGGCTGTGGGCCCTGGAACACCCTGATGTGGACTTTGCTGTGTTAAAGGAACGGGCCATTAAAGCACTACAGCCCCCGGCCTCCGAAGCCCTGGAGCCAGCCCCGTGGCCCATCGAGACGGCTCCCGTGGTGGTGGCCCCTGCCCTACCAACTTCTTCGACACCTGAAGCCCCAAGCAGCACCATGGAGGAACTGGCAGCCCAGGTCCGTCGCATGGACGGAGACCTCGCCAAGATTCTTGCTGCACTCCAACCGTTGACCAGATCTCAGCCTTCAGCACCGATACAGCTTGCTGACAGCCCTGAAGATGTCCCCTGGATGCAGCGGAGAAGTAATAGCAACCCGCGGGGCAGACCTCCAACCTGCTACAAGTGCCGTAAGCCTGGGCATTACATCCGAGAGTGCCCGTTAAACGAGCAACCCCTGGGGCCCCGGGCCAACCCTCAGGAGTAGAACCCCGTGGCCCCTCGGACTCGCGGGACCGGTATATCGGGGCCCAACCCATCATCCCCGTGGTTGTGGACGGCATACCGGTGATGGCCCTCCTGGACACTGGATCCCAGGTAACCACCATACCATATACGTTGTACCAGCGGTATTGGGGGATAGACGAGCTGGCGCCCCCAGATACTAGTATAACGCTCACTGCTGCCAATGGACTCCCATTGACCCAAGTGGGGTATAAACAGGTGGCTATGAAAGTAGGGCAAGCTGAACTGCAACACCAGGGTATGATTGTGATCATGAATGAACCCAGTGATCATAACCCGAAGATAGTGCTAGGAACCAATGTGATGGAGCACTGTATGGGTGATGTGTTGGCCCTACTGCAGCAGCTGGCCGCCACGGCGGCGGGGAGCCGACAGAGGGCTGTGCAGCGTGAGATCCGAGCCTTGATGCACCGCCAGCATGTAAACTCAACAGGAGGGGAGATTGGTGGAGTGAGAGTGATGGATGTGGCCCCGTTGCTTGTGCCCCCTAGGAGTGAGATGATGATTTGGTGTAGGGCAGCAGTAGGGCCCCAGGGGCGTGACTACCCCGCCATGATGGAGCCCATGCCCTCCGAGCACTGGCCCACTGTAATGGCCATCCGAGGGGTGGTAGACATAAGGAAGGGGAGAGTGCCTGTGAGGGTGCTGTACTGTGGGGAAGAAGAAGTCAGACTTCCCCGGTATGCCACCATTGCCAAGCTACTCACCCTGGACCCCCACACCATCCACGAAACTAGTCCCTCAGCCTCCCCACCTACTACCAGCCCTTCCCTGCCTCAAGGGGAGGTGAATGAGTGGCATCAACAGTTACACGTAGGCACTGATGATACCCCAACACATCACAAAGCAGGGGTATACAGGGTGGTGCGGGAGTATGAACAGGTTTTCAGCAAACATCCACTGGACTTTGGGCAGATTAAGGGGGTCCAACACCATATCCCCACCGGGGAACACTCCCCTATCAAAGAGAGGTACAGGCCTATTCCCCCTGCACACTACCAGTGTGCCAAAGATATGTTGAGGAATATGAAGGACGCAGGGGTTATTCGGGACAGCTGTAGTCCCTGGGCCGCTCCGTTGGTACTGATCAAGAAGAAGGATGGTACCATGCGGATGTGTGTGGACTACCGGAAGATTAATCAGATAACCCATAAAGATGCCTACCCACTGCCCCGTATTGAAGAATCTTTGGCCGCACTGAGAACTGCGAACTACTTCTCTACCCTTGACCTCACCAGTGGGTACTGGCAAGTGGCCGTGGCCCCGGAAGACCGGGAGAAAACCGCCTTCACCACCCCGATGGGGCTCTGTGAATTCAATAGTATGCCGTTCGGGCTGTGCAATGCCCCAGGAACCTTCCAACGGCTGATGGAGTGCTGTCTGGGACACCTAAACTTCGAGACCGTCCTATTGTACTTGGATGATGTGAGTGTTTACTCCCAGACGTATGAAGCCCATCTGGAGCACCTGGCCGAGGTGTTCGCGTCCCTTGCCAAATACGGGATGAAGTTGAAGTCCTCTAAGTGCCACCTGCTGAAACCCAGAGTGCAGTACCTGGGGCACGTGGTAAGTGCAGAAGGTGTTGCCCCCGACCCCGAGAAGATCACTGCCATCCAGGGCTGGCCGAGACCAACCACCGTGAGGGAAGTAAGGCAGTTTCTGGGTCTGGTGGGGTACTACCGGCGCTTTCTCAAAGGGTACACGAAGATGGCGGCCCCCATGCAAGATCTCCTCGTGGGACAGACCAAAGGTGGTAGACCCATCGGAGCCCCACTGGTGTGGGAAGAAAAGCATGAGGAATCTTTTTGCCAGCTGAAAGCAGCCTTGACCGGAGAAGAGGTCCTAGCGTATCCTGACTATGGCTGCCCGTTCATCCTCTACACAGACGCCAACAATGTGGGACTCGGAGCAGTCCTGTCCCAGGTCCAGGATGGGAAGGAGAAAGTGATTGCTTATGCTAGCCGGAAGCTTCGGCCAACTGAACGGAACCCTGAGAACTACACCTCCTTCAAGCTCGAGCTCCTGGCATTGGTGTGGGCTATCACCGAGAGGTTCCGCCACTACTTGGCTGCAGCAAAATTCACCGCTTTCACGGACAACAATCCGTTGACCCACCTGGACACGGCCAAGTTGGGCGTGTTGGAGCAGCGGTGGGTGGCCCGGCTAGCCAACTATGACTTCACCATCAAGTACCGTGCTGGTCGTGTTAACATCAATGCTGATGCACTCTCCCGAATGCCCCATTTGTCAGAAGAAGGGTGCGAGGATGATGACATCGAGGAGATCGAGTTGCCTGCATTCCACCAGCCATCAAGTGAGAGGGTACAGGTCTACCAACAACGGGTGGATTTGGACCCACGGCCCAGTCAAGAGTGGCAGGAAGCTCAAAACCAGGCGCCGGCTGTCCGCCTCGTCAAGACCCTGGTGGAACAAGGTGCTGTTGGAATGGACCCTGCCGCCCCAGCTGAAGCCCAGCGCTTGTGGAAAGAACGGAAACGGCTGTACCTACATCAAGGGAAGCTGTACCGTGAGCTGATCAACCCGAAGACTCATGAGAAGATGTGCCAGTTGGTTATTCCCCAAGGTGATGTAGCTACTGTTTTGCGGGCATACCATGATGGTGCCGGGCACTTCGGGTGGAAAAAGCTGGAGATGCTGTTGAGAGAGCGGTTCTACTGGAGTGGGATGCAGGAATCGGTAGAAGCCTGGTGCCGGGAGTGTGGTCCTTGCATGCTGAGGAGGAAGGACGAGACCAGCCAGAGGGCGCCCCTACACCCGATCATCACACATCAGCCGCTGGAACTGGTCACCCTGGACCATGTCAAGCTCACCCCCAGCCGAAGTGGGTACGCCTACATGTTGACCATCGTAGACCACTATTCAAGATTCATGGTGGTGGTCCCCGTCAAGGACTTGACTGGTCGAACAGCCGCTCGAGCGTTCCAGGCTTATATCTGCCGACCGCATGGATATCCCGAAAAGGTGCTTACTGACCAAGGCCCTGCTTTTGAAGCAGAGGTGTTCCACGAGTTTTGCCAGTTGTACGGCTGTAAGAAGATCCGGACCACCCCTTACCATGCCCAGACCAACGGCATGTGTGAGAAGATGAACCACTTGGTCCTGGGACTCCTCAAGACGTTACCGCTGGAAGAGCGGAACCTGTGGCCGGAAAAACTACCCGACTTGGTCGATATGTACAACAATATCCCGTCCAGTTCCACAAAGTGCACCCCAGCATATCTGATGAGGGCTCGCCCTGGCCGCCTGCCGGTGGACCTAGAAATGGGGTTGGAGGCCCCAGAAGCACTCCCCTCGACAGCTGAATGGGAAACCCGGCGGCAAGCACAATACCGGCAGATTCAAGAATATGTAGAGAAGAACTTGAGTCGGAGCCGGGAACTGCAAGAGCAGCGCTTTAATCAAAAGGCGTCTGCTGGCCCTTTGCAGCCCGGGGATGTTGTCCTGAAGCGGAAGAGGAAAACCCACAAGCTGGATGACCAATGGGAACAGAACCCGTACATCATCCAGCCCACCGGATGGGAAGATGGGAAGGCCTACCAAATTAGTCGTGATCAAGGAGGCACTCTGGCCACAGTTTCCCGGGACCATCTGAAAAAGTGCCCACCAGCATTGAGGGCGATGGCTGAAGTACCAGTTCCTCCACCAGTAGAGAAGGCAGAAGAGGTGATCCACACTGTGATGGGTGACTTCCCAGCAAACTGGCCTACACAGAACGGCGCGGTGATTCTTCCAGTGATACTGTTCCCACAACCTGTGGATGAAGAAGTGGTGGAAGCGGTCAACCGTGAGCCAGAACCAGTGCCAGTGCCCAGGGATGAACCTGTGCCCAGCTCCCCTATGCCTCCGCCTACCCCACATGATAGCAGGGAGGAGGAACCGGTTGTTCCCTCTACCCCACTGGCCAGTCCTACTGACACCGGGCCCCGGAGGTCCACCCGTTCCAACCTAGGTAGACCCCCACTCAGGTACCGGGAGACTGTCCTCTAAAGAGGGGACCACAAGTCAGTTGTGTAAGTTTGTGTGTTTGTTGAAAAAGTTTGAAAAAGAATGATAAGCAAAATGATTCCCGTGTACTTCACCTGATTGTCTAACCGTGATTTGCAACCGGCCAGAGCCAGCACCGTTGTCCCCGTGGGGACCGTTTGAGTGTTTTGCATGGGAACTATCCATGGACAAGCCCGTGAACTTGCAGGGCAACCACAAACGTTAGTGGCTTGTAAATAATTGTTTTACCGTACCGTTTCCGTTGTTGCCGCCTCCGGAGAGGCAGGTTGGAGGGAGGGCTCTCAGCAGAGCAGGCTGGGGCCCAGCCACCACAGGAACCGGTGGCTAGCCTCTGGAGGGGAAGGACAGATCCCGCTCGGGTAACTTGTGCTGGACTTGGGTCAAGGGGTGCTGCCTGGGTTTTAGGGGCAGCATCAGGGCCAGGTTGCTTGGGTGGGAGAGAGCGGAAACCGTACCCGTGAAACCGTTTAGTAACGTTTAAGAAATGTACCTCCCGTTGTGGGATGATGTTATGATTTATATGTTACCGTTTACTTTTATACATTTTTCAGAAAATAAAACCGGTGTTGGACGGGCAGCCCGCGGACGGTCTGCATTTTGCTAAGGGGGAATGTGACGCCCTGGGCAAGCCAGGGGTCACAGGTCACAACACCACCACACCCTACATCCCAGTTAGGAACACCAAGGCTACTAAAATCCTTGTTGCCTTCCTCCAGGGGCTGATGTTCACACCAGGGGGTGGGCCAGGCGGTTGGCTCCGCCCACCAAGGAGTACACAGCCCTGGAGGCGGGAAGAACCAGTCAGTCAAGTGAGGGAGGTGAAAGTGAGAGGAAGCAAGATGGAGTCAGCTCAGGGAAGAGCTTGAGCTAAGTGAAAGTGAAGTAGTAGTGGAGCAAAGAAGAAAAGAGTAAAAGTGACAGTAGAAAGGCCTGAAGTTAGTCCAGCTAAGTGCAGGACAGTGTCAGCACGGTCAGCAACAGCGGTGATCGTCTGGAGGGGGACTGCTCGGAGGTTGCTGGAAGGACCGCGGACGGGTAGTGGCCCGGCGGTCTGGAGCAGTATACGAAGGACAGTCAGCACCAGGGCAGGGGCCTCTCGGACCCCGGCAAGGCTAGGAGTCGCCAGAATTTGCCGAATCCGTCAGTGAAGGGGACGTTGATCCCCCAACAACCAAGTCCCGACTGAAGGCAACAGTCCAACCATTGAGGAGAAACACCGCCACCGCCAGGGCACCAGTTTCTCAGGGCCAGCGCCTGCGGGCAAAGTAGGGCTCCTCCGGCCCATATCCAAGTCGGGGAGCAGGTTACCGGTGGGAATCCATCGCTACCAACACAGAAACAATAGGTGCAGGTCAAAGGGACATCACCGTTACCTACTGGGAGAGCAAGTGCAGCTGTCCGTGGGAACCGTCTTTCCGGCCGTGTGGTTTACCGTAAAACTGTGTCAACATCTCAGGCTGAGTGAGTACCACAGTGCCGCAAGGCACAGCGCTTCCCCCGTGTCCCTGCGCCCACCAGGCCCTGCACCCTCCACTCCATCACTGGGCCCCGGGATCACCAACCCCTACCCACGGAGGGACAACACAACACCTGGCTGCTCCGCATCACCACTCCCGGGATCCCCATATTGAGCAGCGGTGGTGCTACAAATCACCACAACCGTGGGTGGCGTCACGGACAAAAAACCATCCCCACACCCAACAACCCCCCTTTCACTCACGGGCGAGGAGCGCCGCTAGAGTCCCCGGGATCCGGCCCAACGCTCGAGCCACCGAGCAGCAGCAGACCGCAGCAGCCGCGGCAGCCGGACCCGAGCAACAGTGGGAGAGCGCGGTGTCCCCTCCTCTGCCCGCGACACGAGTATGCTTGTTACTACTCGGTACTCGCACGAGTATCACTGTACTCGGGCTACTCGGCGTGTACCGAGTAATTTCTCGATACTCGTGCTGTACTCGTGGTCTTCATCCCCGCATGTTGGCGCTCTTTTGAGAGCCAGCCCTCATGCAGGGATTGGCTGGCAGACCACTGCAATGCCACAGCCCTGTTAGTTGTGGAATTGCAGTGATTGGCCGGCCTGCACAGCGTGACCGAGCCTTTATACCGGCGGGCGCGCTGTGCTCTGTACACAGCCATCTCATATTCCCTGCTTTCCACGCCCACAGGCGCCTATGATTGGTTGCAGTGAGACACGCCCCCACGCTGAGTGACAGGTGTCTCACTGCACCCAATCACAGCAGCCGGTGGGCGTGTCTATACTGTGCAGTAAAATAAATAAATAAATAATTTAAAAAAACGGCGTGCGGTCCCCCCAATTTTAATACCAGCCAGATAAAGCCATACAGCTGAAGGCTGGTATTCTCAGGATGGGGAGCTCCACGTTATGGGGAGCCCCCCAGCCTAACAATATCAGTCAGCAGCCGCCCAGAATTGCCGCATACATTAGATGCGACAGTTCTGGGACTGTACCCGGCTCTTCCCGATTTACCCTAGTGCGTTGGCAAATCGGGGTAATAAGGAGTTAATGGTAGCCCATAGCTGCCACTAAATCCTAGATTAATCATGTCAGGCGTCTATAAGACACCTTCCATGATTAATCTGTAAATTACAGTTAAAAAACACACACACCTGAAAAAATCCTTTATTAGAAATAAAAAACACTAACAAAGTCCCTCATCACCAATTTATTAACCCCGACAAACCCTCCATGTCCGGCGTACTCCACAGTCCTCCAGCGTCGCGTCCAGCTCTGCTACATTAAGGTGACAGGAGCTGCAGAATACACCGCCGCTTCTGTCAGCTTCACACAGCAACTGAGGTGAGTAGCGCGATCAGCTGCTGTCAGTCAGGTAACTCACGGCCACCGCTGGATCCAGCGGTGGCCGCGATTAACCTCAGTGACAGCAGCTGATCGCTATACTCACCTCAGTTGCTGCATGGAGCTGACCGGAGCGGCGGTGAGTAGCGCGATCAGCTGAGCTGTCACTGAGGTTACCCGCGGCCACCGCTGCATCCACCGCTGGATCCAGGTAACCTCAGTGACAGCTCAGCTGATCGCTATACTCACCTCAGTTGCTGTGTGAAGCTGACCGGAGCGGCGGTGTATTCTGCAGCTCCTGTCACCTTCATGCAGCACAGCTGGACGCGACGCTGGAGGTCCGTGGATTACGCCGGACATGGAGGGTTTGTCGGGGTTAATAAATTGGTGATGAGGGACTTTGTTAGTGTTTTTTATTTCTAATAAAGGATTTTTCGGGTGTGTGTGTTTTTTCACTGTAATTTACAGATTAATCATGGAAGGAATCTCGGGGAGACGCCTGACATGATTAATCTAGGATTTAGTGGCAGCTATGGGCTGCCAATAACTCCTTATTACCCCGATTTGCCAACGCACCAGGGTAAATCGGGAAGAGCCGGGTACAGCCCCAGAACTGTCGCATCTAATGTATGCGGCAATTCTGGGCGGCTGCTGACTGATATTGTTAGGCTGGGGGGCTCCCCATAACGTGGAGCTCCCCATCCTGAGAATACCAGCCTTCAGCCGTATGGCTTTATCTGGCTGGTATTAAAATTGGGGGGACCGCACGCCTTTTTTTTTAATTATTTAATTATTTATTTCACTGCACAGTATAGACACGCCCACCGGCTGCTGTGATTGGGTGCAGTGAGACACCTGTCACTCAGCGTGGGGGCGTGTCTCACTGCAACCAATCATAGGCGCCGAAAAGCAGGAAAGCGGGGAATACGAGATTGTTTAATGAGCGGCCGGCTTTTTCAAAAGAGGAAAAGCCGCCGGAGTTTAGTGATCGGGGAATGGTAAGTAAGAGAGAGGGGGGGAACTAACCGACAGACTGTGAGAGGGGGACAGACAAGACAGAGAGAGACCGACAGAGCGAGACCGACCGACGGGAGATAGAATGAAAAAAAAAATGACCGACATCGCTAGTAAAAAGCACAAAACGTGCGTTTTGGACATCGGAGTGCCACACAATGTTTTACGTAAAATCTTTCATGTATTAATCTCAAAAAGTAACATACACCAGCTCTATCTCACTATTGGGTATGTGCCCTTAACATTTCCGCCATGAAAATTCATTTTGGTGTCATTTTGGAAGGTTTTCTGGTGAGTCCGTAAAAATGGCGTAAAACGCGGACAAAATTGTTCACAGCTGTGACTTTTGAGTGATAAATGCTTCAAGGGGTCTTCCCCAAGCTGTTGCCATGTCATTTGAGCACTCTTCTGAGACTTTTGTGACATTTTTAGGGTTTCTACATGCTGCCGGGGGTCATTTCAGAAAAATACTCGGGTCTCCCATAGGATAACATTGGGCTCGGTGCTCGGGCCGAGTACACGAGTATCTTGTGATGCTCGGCCCGAGCCTCGAGCACCCGAGCTTTTTAGTACTCGCTCATCACTACTGATAACTATAAAAATACTGCTGTCAGTCTCTGGCATTGTCAGACAGTGGAATTCAAATGAAACGTGCACTTGTCCCTATGTGCACTGGATTCCATTACAGTGGCGTGATCCTGGGTAGAGAGGAGTGAAGATGAGGTTTGGTTTTTGAACCGAACATCAACTAAAAAACACAAGGCTCGGGTTGGGTGAGAATGTAACTTGTGCAAGCAATGCTGTCCTCAGGTATGCTTGGTGCTCACCTGTGTGTGAATGGCTTCCACTGGGGGTAACAACTATGTGATCACATGTACTCTGCACCCCAAAAAAAGTTGGAAAATGCCCGCCCACCCACCTAGACCCAGAAGGGATCTGCATATGGCTGGCTGTATGTTGGAGGAGACTCAAACTGCCAATCAGTGTTTCTGAACCTTCTTGGCCACGGTTCGGTCATGTAGAGGTTTGGTTCGTTTGCTGCCAGCGAACTGAACTTCTACAGGTTTGCTCATCTATAATTATGGGGACCGATAAGTTCATTTTTGAGCTAGAGATCTGCTGAACAACCCAGTCACTGTTTTCTTGGTCCATAGTCTGAGCTTAATACAGTAATAGTGGAGATGAGCGAATAGTGAATAACGAATGATGACGAAGCCATTTGGTGAAACGCGCGTCGAGGTCCTGCCCTGTGCCTGGTCTGCCTCATCTTTTTTCCTGCTGCCTTTATTATGACTCAAGATATTGTGTTATTTATTTTATTCTGGTTGCTAATGGAGGAAGCACTTTAGGATTATTGAATCGCTCGTGTGACAGCTACAGAACCCTCTCTCCTGCAGCCACCACTGTTTGTATATTTATACCTTTACAGCAGGTTACACTGCCATCTTGAGGCCATCTTGGTACTTTGTGTTTTCTGGGCAAAGCGAGTCCAACTCTTTCTTTGCCACCACTGTGCACTTATTTCATATTTTGTATTTGATAATTATTTTTTCTGGTCCTTCTTTGGTTTGTGTATCCCTGGCACTTATTTGTATTCATATGTCAATAGGGTATCACAATATTTAGGTTTCATGTTCCATATTGGACCTTTCCTCTCAGGAGGTTTTTCTGTAGGTTTATATAGGTTGTGATTGTGGAATATTGTGGATTGTGTACCATTTTGTGTGGGTTAATGTTTGGGCGTGGTTCACTGTCCATTCTGTGTCCCTTGTGTGTACATTGTCCCATTTGCAGGTTTAATTCCTCCCCTGCCAGGCTTAAGTCGGGGGAGGGGGCGTGAGATCCACCTAAACTCTCTGCTTACCTGAAGAATTGGGCAGTCTGTTTGAGAACTTCAAGAGTGAAGCAGAAGGATTGAACCTCTGGGAGAAGCTGAGACAGCTCAGAGAGACCTGGACATTTATCGCTTACCGGACTATATATGTGTTACTGGACTAATTTTACCCTCTGTTTTGTGCAATATGTTATGGACCATTTGATTTGCTTGGAATAAATGCTCTTTAGATTGTACAGCCCTCTCTTGCTCTGTTGATTGTGTGATATGGGAGAAGAACCCCGTGACATAAGTGAATAATTTGAGTTTGGATTATGTTGCTTGAATACCTAGAACTAATCCAGTATTTGTCATGAACAATGAATCTAATGGAAGCCAATGTGGAACCTTCCTTGAAGATTTCCCATAAAAATGCTCCAGTACCCCATTGACTTGCATTAGTTTCATTATTCGTGATGGATACTGAAATCATGCTCGCTATTCGAATAGCATAATCTGAACCCAAATATTTCACTATTCGCCCATCTCTATTAGAGTTGAGCGCGGTTCGTGGTTCGTGGTTCTCCAGTTCGCGGCTCGAGTGATTTTGGGGCATGTTCTAGATCGAACTAGAACTCGAGCTTTTTGCAAAAGCTCGATAGTTCTAGAAACGTTCGAGAACGGTTCTAGCAGCCAAAAGCAGCTAAATCCTAGCTTGGTTTCTGCTGTAATAGTGTAAGTCACTCTGTGAATCAAACTATTATCACATTTCAGTGTATAGTGTGCGTGAACAGCGCCTTCAGATCACTGCTGTTTCTATAATGAAATTTGAATATTTTTTTTTTTTTTTCTTGTCTTCCTTCCCTAAGCGCGCGCGTCTTGTGGGGCGGGCCAGCATGTCAGCCAATCACAGACACACACACAGCTAAGTGGACTTTGAGCCAGAGAAGCAACGGCATGTGTGATAGGATCTGCATGTCACATGTCCCTCCATTATAAAACCGGACATTTTCTTCACGAACGCCATTATCTGCCTTCTGCGTCTTTGGTGTCAGACATCAGTGTTGCAGCTCCGTCCTCCTGAGTCCTATAGCCGATACAGCTGTATGCGCTGCATACACAGCGTTAGACAGCTTAGGGAGAGCACATTCTAGCAGTCCTTTTAAGGGCTCAAAGCGGCAGGGTCAGAGAGCCATAAGTGACAGGTCCTGCAAACAGCAACAGCGTCTGTGTAGCCAAGGTCAGGGATTTCCTACCTGCATTTCACCATTAGGAGGGAATAGAAAGGCAGTCTTCCATTCCTCTACCCAGAGCACCACAATCCTGCCACTGTACCCTCTTGTCCTCTGCACACTCCAACTCATTCTAAGTAAGCCATTATACTAGCAAACATTCAGTGTACCTAGTGGCATCCTATACGTGGCTATTGGACTTTGCTATAGTCCCACTAGTGCAAAGACATTTGCAGAGCGCGTCTGCCTGCATTGCACACTACAACTTTTTTAAACTAAGCAATTTTACTAGCAAACACTCAGTGTACCTAGTGGCATCCTATACGTGGCTATTGGACTTTGCTATAGTCCCACTAGTGCCAAGACATTTGCAGAGCGCATCTGCCTGCGTTGCACACTCCAACTAATTATAACGAAGCCATTATACTAGCAAACACTCAGTGTACCTAGTGGCATCCTATACGTGGCTATTGGACTTTTGTCAATTCACAGTATTGGAACGTTATTTGCAGGACATCTGCCTGCATTGCACACTCAAACTTTTTTAAACTCAGCCATTATACTAGCAAACACTCACTGTACCTAGTTGTATCCTAAACGTGGCTATTGTACTTTTGTCAATTCACACTACTGCAAATCTATGTGCAGCACCTCTGCATGACAACCTCGTGCTCTGTTTTTAATAAGCTATAATGATAGCACAAAATACTGCCATTTTGTGGCATCATAGAACTGGCTGTTGTATTCCATTAGTGCCCCACTGGTGACAAGCTATTTCTAGCACCTCTACATCACACCCTCATGCACATTTTGCTACGCTAATGTTATAGCAAACTCATGGAATTCATTGCTGCATTTCATAATTCGGAGAGATAGAAAGTCAGGCTTCCTTTAGCTTTTCCTTCTGTTCATAGACAGCATCTCCAAGACAAATTTCCCCTCCACGTCTAAGTGTGGAGAGGCAGCAAGTGCGCATGCGTGTGCCGATGTACCCCAGCTGCAGCATAATTACAGTGTTTCGCCTAGTGAGTATGCTCAGCCTGACTGTGCCATTCCTGACGCTAAGTTTTCATTTCGGGATACAGCGCATGCTCCCACACTAAGTGTGAAAAGCCTCTTTGCACAGGTGCTTGCATTCCGTGCCGGGTATAAGTCCTGTTTTGGGCATAGACACCATGCTAAAGCTGATAGTCTTTTTTCAGAGACTGTATTTCATGATACTGAGCATGCTCAGGCACTTCCTGCATCAGAGACTAGGTCCGGTAATGAACTCTTTGGCCCTGGCCCTGATGTGGGGGTCCCATATAGACCACAGGGCATCAGGTGTCCTCCCAAATGTCTTGCAGAGGCCCACACCTATGACTTGTCACCGCATTATTGATGCTCAGACGATGACTGGTGAGGTGTTTGGGTCATGGCAGCCATGAGGTCATCATTGAAGTTGCGTTTCCAAATAGGACGCTAGTTATGCCACTCATGACGTGTCACTCTACTTTTGTCTCCAGGAGGTGCATTGTGGTTCACCCTGGTTTGGGGCGGACCCAGGTTATAAAAGGGGCTGGAGCCAACCAGGAGGTGCGCAGTCTTCTATTATGCTCCGAAAGAGCACACCTCCATGTGTTGAACCCATTGCGGCTTTAGGCCAGAGGTAGGCAGGGATCGGGTGGTGGATGCAGGCCACCACCACAGTTGGTAACGCAGAACGGTTAAGACCAGCTCCTGTCCTAACAGTCCTGCTTGTGCAGCCCAGTGGCATTAACAGGCCTGCTGCTGCTGATGCGCCTGCTGTCCACAGGTGTGGCCCCTACGCACACGGTCAGCGTACTCAATGGCCCCTGTGTTGTTAACAGGGAGTTCCTGGGCTGGGTGGGCATGTGGACCCTGTGACGCTAACAGGGCTCACAGTCTCCAGATCCGAATGGCGTCTAACTCGGTTCAGGCTACTATTAGTTTCATAGCCACACAGCTCTGTATCCTCCACCAAACCTTCAAGTTGCCAACCTCTCCTTTTCCAACTGGGAGCACGGTGGACACTGACTGCTGATGGGGATATATACCTTTCTCTTTCTTTTCTTATTAATTTTCGTTATATATCGGTCACAGATTATATACCACTTTATCCAAATCTGCCAGTACCACTGTAACAGATGTTGTTTCTTCAGCAAATGTTACAGTTGCTTAACCACCAAATCCACGGACCAAAACTTTTTTCCCCTTTCCAACACACCTGTTCCCCTTTCCAACAGCATCTGTCCTTTTTCAACTCATTTTGGGATATGACCAAAAGTGCAACTGTGCAGGGACACCGTACTCAACGCCATCTCAGCACAGCAGCCATCCCTCGGTCCCTCCGATGTGGACAAGTAAAAGACCATTTCCTCCTATCCATGACAAAGCGTTGAGATTCACTCTGTGCAGCACTGGTGTTTAGTGGAAAAGTAGATCTAAGATTGCGTACCACATTCTGCAGATACTCCTGTATACGTGCGTCTATTTCTATGGCAGGAATTAGTTCGCCAAATTTTGTCTTGTACCGGGGATCTAACAGTGTGGCAACCCAGTATTCAGGATTAGTTCAAATTCATACAATCCGAGGGTCATGTTGTAGGTAGTGCAGCAAGAAGGCGCTCATGTGTCTTGTGCATCCAGGAGGACCAAGTCCTTGGTGTGTTGGTGGCAGAGAGGTGAGAATCGTGCATCCTTCCTCTGCCCTCTCCCCCCAACCTCGCACAACCGAAATGTGAGCAAGCTCTCACTCATCTGCTGAGTCTTCCATGCCCATCGCCAGTTCGTCCTCCATTTCTTCATGGGCTCCTGCACTTTCATCAACACTTTTTGCTGATACTATGCGCCCTTGTTAATCCCTCTCCCTCACCATGACTGCCGCATAGGTGCCGCTGACCATCTGGACCTCGTAGATCTTGTTATCCCTTCCGCATATGACTCCTCCTGTACTTCCTCCCCTTCCTCTTGTCCCAACACCTGACTCCGAATAATAATTACAGTGTGCTCCATCATGTAGATGACCAGAATTGTCACCCTGAGAATGACATTGCCAGTGCTAAACATCTTTGTCGACATTTCAAAACTGTGTAGCAGGGTGCATAGGTCCTTGATCTGACACCACTCCAGCAGCGTGATCTGCACCACCTCTGGATCAAGTTATCCCAGGCTATATGTCTTACCGTATTTCAGCAGGGCTCTGCGGTGCTGCCACACACGCTGCAACATGTGCAGATTCAAATTCCTGCGTGTCGAAACATCGCATTTACGGCGTTTAACTGCCAGACCCTAAGACTTCCGGAGTGATGAAAGTTGTTGAGCTGCTGTGTGCGCACGATGGAAGTGAGCACATAGCGAGCGTGCCCACTGCACAAGGCCATGTAGGCCGTGATGGTGTTTTAAAAATTGCTGGCGAATTCGGTTCAACACGTGAGCCCTAAAAGGCACGTGTGTCACATTGCCCTGAGGATGGGCCGCAGCCAGGTTTGCATCATTGCCGCACACGACTGTTAAGTCACCAACGGAGTCCGCTCCGTCAATTTGTACTCCGGTCGCCAGGTGACAACGTGTTCCTTTCATGATTAGTGCTGATGATGGGAGAGTAGTCGATGCCAGCGGCGCAGGTGGACGCAGGTTATGCTCACCCACTGGGCTGCATTACCTTGACAGATGCAGAATCTCTGGCTGAATGTAGCTGGTGGGTATCTCACAGATGAAATACCATCATTCAGCTACAACCAATGGGAAGACACCACACCCTTTTTTATGCCCATCCTGTCTGCAGACCACTGCCAGACATAGCTATGAACCTCTGGTTAATTTTACCCCCAGTTCAGTTTTATGATTTTGTGTGCTTGTTACCTGACTACTTTTCCTGCTTGCTGTTTATGTACCTTGTTGGCCGATCCGCATTTCACCTCTGCTTGTTTTCTGATTCTTTCCTGGCCGTCCCATTCTGTTCCTGTTCCTCAATTAATGTTTTGACCCTGCCTGACTACTATTCTCTGGAATAGCGGTGTGACTCACATTTCCCATACATTTCAAAGTAAAACTTTGACCGCCTGATGGCATTGAGCTCTGCTGCCAGCATAGTAAGGAGGTGTGTGGTAGTCCTTGTGCGCAGTTGCAAGGAAGGGTGGCCTGACCACACAGGGTTTGCGCCAAGGTAGAGGACCCACACGAGGTTGAAGAGGCAGAAGCAGTGTATTAACTTCTACATACAGAACAAGGATTGAAACAACTCGTGGGGACGGCAAGACTTGTACAGCAGACCCTTCTCCATCTCTCACCATAGTTTGCCAGTGCCCAGTCAGTGACATGTAATGACCCTGTCTATGCTTACTGGTCCAAGTATCTGTGTTGAAATGCACCCTGTCGCACACAGATTTTCTCAAGGAAGTGGTGATGTTGTGTGCGACATGCTGGTGTAGCGCGGGCATGCTTTTCTTGGAGAAGCAGTGGTGATTGGGCATCTGGTACTGGGGCACAGCGACAGACATAAGGTCTGTAAAATCCTGTGTGTCCACTACGCGTAAAGGCAGCATTTCGGTAGCCAACAGCTTACAGAGGGATAGAGTCAACCACTTAGCGTTGTCATGGGTCGCAGTAAGTGGCCTTTTATTTGACCACATCTGAGGGACAGAGATCTGGCTGCTGTCTGTAGACGGTGTTGAGTAGGGTGTCCCTGGAAAAATGCAGGTTTGTGAGAAAAGTGCAAGCGGAGACATGATGTTGCCTTCATCTTGCCTTCAGATCTGTTCATCTTGTATCATTTTTAAAAAACACAGCAAGCAAGGGTTACTCCAAGCGGAGTCTACCTTTTTTTCCCAAATTGGGCACACAGACACCCCATCAGTGGCAGGACTTGTGCCCTAGTTGCAAACAGGATGTTTTGATTTGCATCAAGCACATTCCAAATCCACAAGCATTTACTCTCCCCAGGATGACACAGGGGTAGTAAATTCCTTCTGGATCCATGACTTGTTCATTTTGATGAACGTCAGTGTGTCCACATTGTCACTGGACAGACGCGTGCACTTATCTGTCAGCACACACCCAGCAGCACTGAAGACACGTTCAGAGACAACGCTGGCAGCTGGACACGACAAAATCTCCAAGGCGTAACTGGAGAGCTCTTGACATTTTTCTAGATTTGAAGCACAAAAGGAGCAAGGCTCCATTTGCAAAGTCATTGCATCGATGTTCATTTGGAGATACTCCTGTATCATCCTCTCCATCCGTTGACTATGTGACACACTTGATGTCTCTGGTGGCCTTGCAAAGGAGGGTCTAAAAAAATTATGAAAAGATTCCATAAAATTGCTGTTACCAGCACCAGATACGGTCCTACTGGTACGGGTAGACTGTTGAAGATGACGAGGCCGTCCCATGTTTGTCAAGTTACAACTGGGAGAATCACTCCCTTCACCTGCACGGTTGTTTGGTGGAAAAGCCGAGCTAAGATCGAGTAACAGCTTCTGCTGATACTCCTGCATACGTGCGTCCCTTTCTATTGGTGGAATTATGTCACAAAATTTGGACTTGTCCCGGGGATCTAATAGTGTGGCAAGCCAGTAGTCATCATCACTTCTAATTTTGACAATACGAGGGTCATGTTGGAGGTAGTGCAACAAGAAGGCACTCATGTGTCTTTCGCAGCCATGCGGACCAAGTCCACGCTGTGTTTGTGGCATAGAGGTGCTAACCGTTCTTTCTTCCTCTGTCATCTCCCCCCAACCTCTTTCAACTTAAATTTGACCAAGGTCCCCCTCATCAGCTGAGTCTTCCATGTCCATGGACAGTTCGTCCTCCATATCTTCATGTCCTCCTGCACCTTCCTCAACATCTCGCCTGCTACCATGCGCCCTTGTTGATCCCTGTCCCCCATGGTCCCATGCCTGCCGCGTTGGTGATGATGAACGTCTGGACCTTGGTGATGTTGTTGTGTCTTGCGCATATGAATCCTCCTGTAGTTCCTCCCCTTCCTGTTGTCCCACCCCCTGACTCCGAATAGTGTTTAGCGTGTGCTCCAGCATGTAAATGACTGTAATCGTCATGCTGATAATGGCATTGTCAGCGCTAAACATATTCGTCGCCATGTCGAAACTGTGCAGAAGGGTGCATAGGTCCTTGATCTGAGATCACTCCATCAGGGTGATCTGCCCCACCTCTGCATCTCGTTGGCCCAGGCTATACGTCATGACGTATTGCACCAGGGCTCTGCGGTGCTGCCACAGTCGCTGTAACATGTGGAGAGTTGAATTCCAGCGTGTCGCCACATCGCATTTCAGGCGATGAACCGGCAGGCCGAAAGACTTCTGGAGCGATGCAAGTCGCTCAGCTGCGGCGGTTGAACGGCGGAAGTGAGCACTGCAGACAGTTTCCGTGCCCTGGTCAGAAGGCCATCTAGGCCGGGATAGTGTGTTAAAAATTGCTGGACAACAAGGTTCAACACGTGAGCCATACAAGGCACGTGTGTCACCTTGCCCAGGCGAAGGGCCGCACCCAGGTTTGCAGCATTGTCGCACACGGCCTTACCAGGCTGCAGGTTGAGTGGAGACAACCATTTATTAAACTCGGACCGCAGAGCTGACCACAACTCCTCAGCTGTGTGACTCTTATTCCCAAGACATGTCAAGCTAAAGACCGCCTGATGCCGTTGCGCTCTGCTGCCAGCATAGTAATGAGGGGTGCGTCATTCCTTCTGCGCAGTGAGAACGCTGGTGGCCTGACCAGGCAGGCTTGGGGCGGAGGTGGAGGACCCAGATGAGGTGGAGGATGCAGAAGCAGTGGCGGAACTTGGACAGACAGAGGATTGACACACAAGTCGTGAGGACGGCAAGACTTGTGCAGCAGACCCTTCACCATCTATCACCATAGTTACCCAGTGCCCAGTCAGCGACATGTAACGTCCCTGTCCATGCTTACTGGTCCAAGTATCGGTGGTGAAATTCACCCGTTCACACACAGAGTTTCTCAAGGAAGCGGTGATATTGTGTGCGACATGCTGGTGTAGCGCGGGCACACCTTTCTTAGAGAAGTAGTGGCGACTAGGCATCTGGTACTGGGGCACAGCGACAGATATAAGGTCTCTAAAATCCTGTGTGTCCACTAGGCGGAAAGGCAGCATTTCTGTAGCCAACAGCTTACAGAGGGATAGAGTCAACCTCTTCGCTTTGTCATGGGTCGAAGGAAGTGGCCTTTTATTTGACCACATCTGAGGGACAGAGATCTGGCTGCTGTGTGTAGACGGTGTTGAGTAGGGTGTCCCTGGAAAAATGCAGCTTTGGGAGGAAAGTGCAGGCGGAGACATGATGTTGCCTTCATCCAAAGTTGGTGCTATCGATGTCTGAGAGAGCTGTACACACTCACTTGTTTCCCCTTCCAAACCAACTGACGACCTACCAAGCAAACTGCCTGTTGCGGTTACAGTGGTGGAAGTTGTGGGTGGAAATACAGGTGTGACAGCTGTCCCCACAGTCCTAGAAGATGACGAGCGCGCGGATGCCCTGGAATGGGCAGGCGGTGGATGGTTGGCTCCACTAGGCCGCATTGCAGCACGGTGAGCTTCCCACCAGGCCATATGATATTTATTCATGTGACGATTCATGGAAGAAGTTGTCAAACTGCTGAGGTTTTGACCTCTACTAAGATAACCATGGCAAATGTTACAGATCACATAATTTGGCCGATCTTTTTTTATGTCAAAAAAGGACCAGGCTAGGCAAGGCTTAGAGGCCATGCGACCTGTTGATCCACCCCGAATAATGCTCAGAGGCAGAGTGGTGGCTGAGGATGCAGTTGTAGACGTGCTACCAGTGCTCCGACTGTGTCCAGGAAGGCGCCAGGTTACTTCGACGTCGGTTGCATCCTCCTCCACCGCCTCTATTGACCTCCTCGAGTGTCTGACTGTGGGTTGACAGTAGGTGGGATCTAGAACTTCATCATCAATTGTTGTGTTTGCACTCCCCTCCCCCTCAGACCGAGTTTCTTCTTGCCCTGACCGAATATTTAAGTTGTCATCCCAATCGGGTATCTGCGTCTCATCTTCATCAGTATGTTCCTCATTGCCTATAACCACAGTTGTTGGAAAGGCAGCATTTTGGTAGCCAACAGTTTGCATTTTATGAAAGTCAACCTCCAAGCCATGTCATGCCCTTCTAAAAGCATGTATAACACAGCGAGGGGACTCCAACCACAGTCTCCCTCGTTGCCACTCACTGGGCCACACACACCCCACTTGACTGGCATCGGTTGAGCCCCCTTTTGAAAAAGAAAAAGATGCTTTGCATGAAGCACTCTCAAAAATACGCATGCCTTTCCCGTCCCCTGGCTGACTCAAGGGAAGAAAAGTCCTCTGAGAGCCATGACTTGTTCATCTTGGTTCTTTTAGAAACACAGCGAGGGGACTCCAACCACAGTCTCCCTCGTTGCCACTCACTGGGCCACACACACCCCACTTGACTGGCATCGGTTGAGCCCCCTTTTGAAAAAGAAAAAGATGCTTTGCATGAAGCACTCTCAAAAATACGCGTGCCTTTCCCGTCCCCTGGCTGACCCCGGGGAAGAAAAGTCCTCTGAGAGCCATGACTTGTTCATCTTGGTTCTTTTAGAAACACAGCGAGGGGACTCCAACCACAGTCTCCCTCGTTGCCACTCACTGGGCCACACACACCCCACTTGACTGGCATCGGTTGAGCCCCCTTTTGAAAAAGAAAAAGATGCTTTGCATGAAGCACTCTCAAAAATACGCGTGCCTTTCCCGTCCCCTGGCTGACCCCGGGGAAGAAAAGTCCTCTGAGAGCCATGACTTGTTCATCTTGGTTCTTTTAGAAACACAGCGAGGGGACTCCAACCACAGTCTCCCTCGTTGCCACTCACTGGGCCACACACACCCCACTTGACTGGCATCGGTTGAGCCCCCTTTTGAAAAAGAAAAAGATGCTTTGCATGAAGCACTCTCAAAAATACGCGTGCCTTTCCCGTCCCCTGGCTGACCCCGGGGAAGAAAAGTCCTCTGAGAGCCATGACTTGTTCATCTTGGTTCTTTTAGAAACACAGCGAGGGGACTCCAACCACAGTCTCCCTCGTTGCCACTCACTGGGCCACACACACCCCACTGGACTGGCATCGGTTGAGCCCCCTTTTGAAAAAGAAAAAGATGCTTTGCATGAAGCACTCTCAAAAATACGCGTGCCTTTCCCGTCCCCTGGCTGACCCCGGGGAAGAAAAGTCCTCTGAGAGCCATGACTTGTTCATCTTGGTTCTTTTAGAAACACAGCGAGGGGACTCCAACCACAGTCTCCCTCGTTGCCACTCACTGGGCCACACACACCCCACTTGACTGGCATCGGTTGAGCCCCCTTTTGAAAAAGAAAAAGATGCTTTGCATGAAGCACTCTCAAAAATACGCGTGCCTTTCCCGTCCCCTGGCTGACCCCGGGGAAGAAAAGTCCTCTGAGAGCCATGACTTGTTCATCTTGGTTCTTTTAGAAACACAGCGAGGGGACTCCAACCACAGTCTCCCTCGTTGCCACTCACTGGGCCACACACACCCCACTTGACTGGCATCGGTTGAGCCCCCTTTTGAAAAAGAAAAAGATGCTTTGCATGAAGCACTCTCAAAAATACGCGTGCCTTTCCCGTCCCCTGGCTGACCCCGGGGAAGAAAAGTCCTCTGAGAGCCATGACTTGTTCATCTTGGTTCTTTTAGAAACACAGCGAGGGGACTCCAACCACAGTCTCCCTCGTTGCCACTCACTGGGCCACACACACCCCACTTGACTGGCATCGGTTGAGCCCCCTTTTGAAAAAGAAAAAGATGCTTTGCATGAAGCACTCTCAAAAATACGCGTGCCTTTCCCGTCCCCTGGCTGACCCCGGGGAAGAAAAGTCCTCTGAGAGCCATGACTTGTTCATCTTGGTTCTTTTAGAAACACAGCGAGGGGACTCCAACCACAGTCTCCCTCGTTGCCACTCACTGGGCCACACACACCCCACTTGACTGGCATCGGTTGAGCCCCCTTTTGAAAAAGAAAAAGATGCTTTGCATGAAGCACTCTCAAAAATACGCGTGCCTTTCCCGTCCCCTGGCTGACCCCGGGGAAGAAAAGTCCTCTGAGAGCCATGACTTGTTCATCTTGGTTCTTTTAGAAACACAGCGAGGGGACTCCAACCACAGTCTCCCTCGTTGCCACTCACTGGGCCACACACACCCCACTTGACTGGCATCGGTTGAGCCCCCTTTTGAAAAAGAAAAAGATGCTTTGCATGAAGCACTCTCAAAAATACGCGTGCCTTTCCCGTCCCCTGGCTGACCCCGGGGAAGAAAAGTCCTCTGAGAGCCATGACTTGTTCATCTTGGTTCTTTTAGAAACACAGCGAGGGGACTCCAACCACAGTCTCCCTCGTTGCCACTCACTGGGCCACACACACCCCACTTGACTGGCATCGGTTGAGCCCCCTTTTGAAAAAGAAAAAGATACTTTGCATGAAGCACTCTCAAAAATACGCGTGCCTTTCCCGTCCCCTGGCTGACCCCGGGGAAGAAAAGTCCTCTGAGAGCCATGACTTGTTCATCTTGGTTCTTTTAGAAACACAGCGAGGGGACTCCAACCACAGTCTCCCTCGTTGCCACTCACTGGGCCACACACACCCCACTTGACTGGTATCGGTTGAGCCCCCTTTTGAAAAAGAAAAAGATGCTTTGCATGAAGCACTCTCAAAAATACGCGTGCCTTTCCCGTCCCCTGGCTGACCCCGGGGAAGAAAAGTCCTTTGAGAGCCATGACTTGTTCATCTTGGTTCTTTTAGAAACACAGCGAGGGGACTCCAACCACAGTCTCCCTCGTTGCCACTCACTGGGCCACACACACCCCACTTGACTGGCATCGGTTGAGCCCCCTTTTGAAAAAGAAAAAGATGCTTTGCATGAAGCACTCTCAAAAATACGCGTGCCTTTCCCGTCCCCTGGCTGACCCCGGGGAAGAAAAGTCCTCTGAGAGCCATGACTTGTTCATCTTGGTTCTTTTAGAAACACAGCGAGGGGACTCCAACCACAGTCTCCCTCGTTGCCACTCACTGGGCCACACACACCCCACTTGACTGGCATCGGTTGAGCCCCCTTTTGAAAAAGAAAAAGATGCTTTGCATGAAGCACTCTCAAAAATACGCGTGCCTTTCCCGTCCCCTGGCTGACCCCGGGGAAGAAAAGTCCTCTGAGAGCCATGACTTGTTCATCTTGGTTCTTTTAGAAACACAGCGAGGGGACTCCAACCACAGTCTCCCTCGTTGCCACTCACTGGGCCACACACAACCCACTTGACTGGCATCGGTTGAGCCCCCTTTTGAAAAAGAAAAAGATGCTTTGCATGAAGCACTCTCAAAAATACGCGTGCCTTTCCCGTCCCCTGGCTGACCCCGGGGAAGAAAAGTCCTCTGAGAGCCATGACTTGTTCATCTTGGTTCTTTTAGAAACACAGCGAGGGGACTCCAACCACAGTCTCCCTCGTTGCCACTCACTGGGCCACACACACCCCACTTGACTGGCATCGGTTGAGCCCCCTTTTGAAAAAGAAAAAGATGCTTTGCATGAAGCACTCTCAAAAATACGCGTGCCTTTCCCGTCCCCTGGCTGACCCCGGGGAAGAAAAGTCCTCTGAGAGCCATGACTTGTTCATCTTGGTTCTTTTAGAAACACAGCGAGGGGACTCCAACCACAGTCTCCCTCGTTGCCACTCACTGGGCCACACACACCCCACTTGACTGGCATCGGTTGAGCCCCCTTTTGAAAAAGAAAAAGATGCTTTGCATGAAGCACTCTCAAAAATACGCGTGCCTTTCCCGTCCCCTGGCTGACCCCGGGGAAGAAAAGTCCTCTGAGAGCCATGACTTGTTCATCTTGGTTCTTTTAGAAACACAGCGAGGGGACTCCAACCACAGTCTCCCTCGTTGCCACTCACTGGGCCACACACACCCCACTTGACTGGCATCGGTTGAGCCCCCTTTTGAAAAAGAAAAAGATGCTTTGCATGAAGCACTCTCAAAAATACGAGTGCCTTTCCCGTCCCCTGGCTGACCCCGGGGAAGAAAAGTCCTCTGAGAGCCATGACTTGTTCATCTTGGTTCTTTTAGAAACACAGCGAGGGGACTCCAACCACAGTCTCCCTCGTTGCCACTCACTGGGCCACACACACCCCACTTGACTGGCATCGGTTGAGCCCCCTTTTGAAAAAGAAAAAGATGCTTTGCATGAAGCACTCTCAAAAATACGCGTGCCTTTCCCGTCCCCTGGCTGACCCAGGGGAAGAAAAGTCCTCTGAGAGCCATGTCCACATTGTCAGTGGACAGACACGTGTGCTTATCTGCCAGCAGACCCACAGCAGCACTGAAGACAGGTTCCGAGAGAACGCTGGCTGCAGGACACGACAAGATCCCCAAGACGTACGTGGCGAGCTCAGGCAATTTATCAAGATTGGAAGCCAAGAATGAGCAGGGCTCAAGTTGCACAATAATGGAATCGATGTTTCCTTGCATATACTCATATATCTGTGTGTCCTCCTCTTTTTCCTTGTCCAGCTCTTTTGTTTTCGCATGAGTATATGTCCTTGTCACTTTCCCATGTGTTGTGAGTTGTTTGTGACCTTTTGGACACCTTTGAGGGTGTTTTCTAGGTGTTTTTCTGTGTTTGTGATTGCCTGCCATTGTTTCCTATGCAGTTCGAGTTCGGTTCGTCGAACGTTCGACGAACCGAACTCGAACGGGAGGTCAGTTCGGCGAACCAACCTCGAGCCGAACCGCGACCGGTTCGCTCATCTCTAATCTCTATTCAATAGTTTCACTAAAATATTTTGGTATTGCTGGATATGGTATAAGTGATCAAATGATAGCAGGATAAAGTCCCTTAAAATTATTAAAAAATTATATAAAAAGAAAAAAGTTTTTAAAAATACAAGTTCAAGACCATCTCCTTTTCCTATGTTAAAGAATAAAGAAAATTAAAAAAGCAAACTAAAAAGCACATTTGATATCGCTGCATTTGTGGCACCCCTGAGGCCTCAGTCGCCACAAGGTACTGCACCTCACATAAGGTGCGGTACTTATCCTGGATCCAGAGGAGATCGGTACAGGTTTCACTACATACATTTCACATACACAACTAGGTTTTTCTCCCCAATGAGGATCAGGCTAGGGTCGGGTTTTAAGGCAGTCACCAAACATGGGGGGCCGCCACCCACTAGTGACAGGGAATCGGGGAAGGAGCAGCCACTAGGGGAAGTTAGGAGCCAACACAGCAGTTAGTGAGTTCTCCAGCAGGAGAGGAAAGGAGCAGACGGTTTTACCAGTGGCTCTGGTGGGACACAGGAGTCAACACGGTCACCGAGGGGAGAGCTTAATTGCTCCCTCAGGAATGGGCGCAGATCAGAGTGCGGAATCCTAGGGTGAAACGTACTTCAAGTCGCATTACCAAAATCCTCAGGACAGGGGGATTGCAGATCCCACTGGCCACCACAGTTCCCGGAGCACAGTACCACATAGGGCCCGGAGCCACGATTGAAGTCCAGCCCCACAGCGGGCCCGCGGCACCTGCAAATGGGACGGGAGACAACAAGTCAAGAACCGGGGTCTCCAAGTAGCTTCAAGGCACGCGGATCTAAGACTACAGGGGCAAGTAGGAAGGGCCCACCAACCACAGTATCGGGTCTGACTTCCAATGGATCCGGGATTGACTGGGGCCCATCACGGCGGTAAGCTGTACTCTGGGACAGCACTGTAACAGTGAGTAAAGACACTTGGATCCGCAGAGACTGTGTCAGCCTGTTATTGTCGGCACTGTCGCCCTGCACACATATAAATGGTACCGTTTGAAACCACATCTGATCCCGCAAAAACACAAGCCCTACTCTGTCTGTCGAAAGGAAAAATACACTACTTATAGCTCTTGAAAAGAGATAAAAAAAAATAATCGAAAGTGCAAAGACAAATAATTCCCTTGTCATTAAAGAGTTAAAATCATTCCATCGGGTTCCTTTTTTAAGCCTCTACAAACTTCTCCACGACTTCACACCTCTTATCTCTACACCTTAATCTCAAAAGGTTAAAAAATTGCACAGGATTATTTATAGTGAACAGAAATATAAACTCCACACTTTTGTTTTTGCTCCATTTCTCATGAACTGAACTCAAGGATATAAGACTTTTTCTTTGGACACAAAGGCCTTTTTCTCTCAGATATTGTTCACAAATTTGGCTAAATCTGTGTTAGTGAGAACTTCTCCTTTGCGCAGATAATCCATCCACCTCACAGGTGCGGCATATCAAGATGCTGATTACACAGCATGATTATTGCACAGGTGTACCTTAAGCAGCATGATTATTGCACAGGTGTACCTTAAGCAGCATGATTATTGCACAGGTGTGCCTCAGGCTGGCCACAATAAAAGGCCACCCTAAAAAGTTCCGGGGCTGGGGGTCAGAAACCCAGTCAGTATCTTGTGTGACCACCATTTGCCAGTCTACCATCTGCCTTGCACAGTGACAGTGAAAACCTAGATTCATCAGTGAAGGGAACACCTCTCCAATGGGCCACTCAAGTGGGTTATTGTTGTGAATATCATCAGGGATGGTGCGGTTCCTGGAAGTGTTTCTGGGCTCCCTCTGGTGGCTAGTGCTGGTAGCGAGTCTGATTCTGCATCTGTCGCTCAGACAGGTGTGGAAGATGATTGCTGTTCCAGGAAAGACAATGAAGTCCAGCCTGGGGGAATATAGGAAGGCAGTTTCTGACTAACCTTTGCTTGTGATAATTGTTTCTGCTCCAAGAAAAGATGTCCTGAAGTTTGTCCTTCTGCCTTTTGGCTTTTTTGCCTTTCCATGTAGGATTGTTTTTTGCTTTTTTCTGCTCTTTTTTGGATTCTCCAGGAATGATTTCTACAGCAGTATTTTCGTTCCTTTGCATGAGTTCTGTTCCTATGTCATCCAGAGTCTGCAGCTATGCCTGATAAGTATTTTGTTTTTTCTTCCTGCGATGAATTCGTTCTCATTCATTTTTCTGTCTTTTTGTTTGCAATTAATTGGAATTGTGTAATCTCAGTGATTTTTCCTTGTGAAGGTTTATTCTCTTAGTCTGGGCTTGGTTTGGGCTGAATTGCACTTATGGGCGTTTCTGCTTAACCTATGAAATCTATTCCTAATTCAATGTTTGAGAAAATTCTCTTTTGTTTCTTGCATGGGAATAGGCGTTCTTTCTGCACTATTTTTTTAGAACGATTTATTCCCAGCAAGAAGGGAGTTATTTACTCCCAGTCTGATTAGGAGTTTGTATTTGCACAAGAGTTCTTGATATAGTGGGAAGAAGATCTTGTGATCTTTAAGTATTTTTCATTATCAGGTGTCGGTATTTTTTAGGATTTTCACTGGCTGCAACCAGTAATCCTTTCCATCCTTTTTGTATCTAGCTAGCAGGGCCTCACTTTGCTTAACCCTATATTAACCATCTGTGTACTGTGTTTTTCCTTACATCACTGTTTTTATATGTTGGGGCTTTCCTATCCTTTTTGGGCTGCTCTGAGGCAAGTCAAGATTCCTCATTCCATCTTTGAGGCTAGTTAGTTCTCCGGCGGTGATGAGGCGTCTAGGTTGGTGAGGAACGCTCCACCGCTACTTCTAGTTGTCTTGAGCAGTTAGTGGATTGCAGCCAGCTAAGCTTTTCAACTACTCTTGTGCATTTTTTTCTACCTCTTATGGGATTTTGCAAGATCATTTGCAGTGATTTCCTGACCATAACAGGTCATGATGATGAACTGCAGTCAGGTAGAGACCCTGATGATGATGACGAGCAGCAGATGAGCTTCCCGGAGATGGTGTCTGACAGATTGTGCAGAAATTCTTTGGTTTTGCACCGATTGTTGGAGCAGCTGTCTGGGTGGCTGGTCTCAGAAGATCTTGCAGGTAAAGATACTGGATGTGGAGGTCCTGGAGTGGTGCGGTTACACGTGGTCTGCGGTTATGAGGCCAGTGGGATCTACTGCCACATTCTCTGAAACACCTTTGGAGATGTCTTATGGTAGAGAAATAAACATTCAATTCACGGGCAACAGCTCTGGTGGACATTTCTTTAGTTAACAGCCCAACTGCTCCCTCAAAACTTGCGACATCTGTGGCCTTGAGTTGTTTGATAAAACTACACATTTTAGAGTGGCCTTTTATTGTTGCCAGCCTAAAGCTGGTGTCACACATAACGACGACGACAACGACGTCGCTGCTACGTCACCATTTTCTGTGACGTTGCAGCGACGTCCCGTCGCTGTCGCTGTGTGTGACATCCAGCAACGACCTGGCCCCTGCTGTGAGGTCGCCGGTCGTTGCTGAATGTCCAGCTTCATTTTTTGGTCGTCACTCTCCCGCTGTGACACACACATCGCTGTGTGTGACAGCGAGAGAGCGACGAAATGAAGCGATCAGGAGCCGGCACTGGCAGCTGCGGTAAGCTGTAACCAGCGTAAACATCGGGTAACCAAGGGAAGACCTTTCCCTGGTTACCCGATGTTTACGCTGGTTACCAGCCTCCGTTCTTGCTGCCAGCGCCGGCTCCTGCACTGTGACATGTGGCTGCAGTATGCATCGGGTAATTAACCCGATGTATACTGTAGCAAGGAGAGCAAGGAGCCAGCGCTAAGCAGTGTGCTCGGCTCCCTGCTCTCTGAACTGTGACATGTAGCTGCAGCACACATCGGGTTAATTAACCCGATGTGTACTGTAGGAGAGCAAGGAGCCAGCGCTAAGCGCGGCTCCCTGCTCTCTGCACATGTAGCGACGTTATGATCGCTGCTTCTGCTGTGTTTGACAGCTAAGCAGCGATCATAACAGCGACTTACAAGGTCGCTGTTACGTCACCGAAAATGGTGACGTAACAGCGACGTCGTTGTCGCTGTCGCTTAGTGTGAACCCAGCTTAAGGCACACCTGTGCAATAATCATACTGTCTAATCTGCTTCTTTATATGCCACACCTGTGAGGTGCAGGGGTTATCTCAGCAGAGGAGAAGTGTCACTAACAGATTTAGACAAATTTGTGAACAATATTTCAGAGAATATTTGTGTCCATAGAAAAAAATCTTAGATCTTTAAGTTCAGCTCATGAAAAATGGGAGCAAAAACTGTTGTGTTTTGTACAATACCATACCAACACCAGGTACAGTACTAGCTAAGATCTCACCGTTCCAATACACCTTTCCGAGTCCATTACATCTATCCAGATAGAATCCGAGACAATCTCATCTCCAACAATGTAATATGCAATTATACGGAAGGATGGAATCAATTCTTCTGTGATATGAAGAGACATGGTAACTAAAAATTGATTCTGAATCCGAGGTTGTCTGGTCACTTTCAGGATCCTGCCCTTGTTTGTGATCTTAGAAAGAAAAAAAGGAAAACAGTTGATGAAACTTGAACTTGGATCCATTTGGTCACATAAATCTTACATTTTAGTTATAATTATCATGCATGAATATTAATCATGATGATACAATAATGACAAGTTCTGGCACACTGTCAGATACTAAGGATAGAATTCTACATTGTTGTAGACCAGGGGTGGGGGAGATTCTCAGGGACTGCAGTATTCGGACGGCAGCCCCATTTTGCTGGCTGCTGGCCTTTTAAACCCTGTATGCAATGCATGCCCACTAACCTGGAAGGAGCCCATACATTCTAGGCTTATCCTTTCTTACACTGGAGGACGTACTTTGTGGGCGGGTTAAGCCTGCAATGTGATCTCATTCCACAGAAGAGGAGCGGCTGCTCCAGCATCCCCCCCCCAGTTTGTTTGTGCCTCCAAGCCTGTGTGTGTGCCCCTCCAGTGTCCCAGGTCTGTGTGTGCCCCTCTAGCGTCCCCAGGCCTGTGTGTGCCCCTCTAGCGTCCCCAGGCCTGTGTGTGCCCTTCCAGCATCCCCAAGCTTGTGTATGCCCCTCAAGCATCCCCAAGCTTGTGTGTGCCCCTCACCAAGCTTGTGTGTGCCCCTCCAGCATCGTCAGGCCTACTTGTGACCCTCCAGCCTCCCCAGACCTGTGTGTGACCCTCTAGCCTCCCCAGGTCTGTGTGTGCCCCTCCAGTGTCCCAGGTTTGTGTGTGCCCCTCTAGCGTCCCCAGGCCTGTGTGTGCCCCTCCAGCATCCCCAAGCTTGTGTGTGCCCCACAAGCATCGTCAGGCCTATGTGTGACCCTCCAGCCTCCCCAGGCCTGTATGTGACCCTCCCGCATCCCCAGGCCTGTGTGTGCCCCTCTAGCATCTGTAAGCCTTTGTGTGCCCCTCCAGGCCTGTGTGTGTCCCCAGAATCGGACTGGCTACCAGAGGAATCTCCAGTAATACTCGGCCTGGCCGCGGTTACCTGCACTGAACTCTGAAGCTCTCACCTGAGCTCTGGAGTGCAGCCTGGACTGAGCTCAGGGTTTGCAGGACTGAACCACGAGCTCTGACTCATTCCACGGCGATTGAGGTTCAGTTCATGTCACAGCTGCGGACAGGCCGGGCTGAACTCCGGAGCTCAGGTGAGAGCTTCAGAGTCAGCCCGGACTGTCTGCAGCTGCCATGAACTGAACCGCAATCGCTGGGGAATCAGTCGGCGCTCGTGGTTCAGTCCTGCAAACCCCGACTTCAGTCCAGGCTGCACTCCAGAGCTTAGGTGAGTGTTCCAGAGTTCAGTGCGGCCAGGCCTGTATTACTGGAGATTCCTCTGGCAGCCAATCTGACACTGTGTCCCTCCAGCGTCCCCAATCCTGTGTGTGCCCCTCCAGGCCTGTATATGCCCTTCCAGTGATGTAGATGCCCTCAATGTCTACTGTGAGGTCCATGAACCCCAGTCTCCCCAGTCATGTCTATGCCCCCCAGTTCCTCCTGTGATGTATATGCACCAGCCCCTCCTGTGATGTATATGCCCCCCAGTATCTCCTGTTATGTACAGTACAGACCAAAAGTTTGGACACACCATCTCATTCAGAAAGTTTTCTTTATTTTCATGACTCTGAAAATTGTAGATTCACATTGAAGGCATCAAAACTATGAATTAACACATATGGAATGAAATACTTAACAAAAAAGTGTGAAACAACTGAAAATATGTCTTATATTCTAGGTTCTTCAAAGTAGCCACCTTTTGCTTTGATTACTGCTTTGCACACTATTGGCATTCTCTTGATGAGCTTCAGGAGGTAGTCACCAGAAATGGTCTTCCAACAGTCTTGAAGGCGTTCCCAGAGATTCTTAGCACTTGTTGGCCCTTTTGCCTTCACTCTGCGGTCCAGCTCACCCCAAACCATCTCGATTGGGTTCACGTCTGGTGACTGTGGAGGCCAGGTCATCTGGCATAGCACCACATCACTCTCCTTCTTAGTCAATTAGCCCTTACACAGCCTGGAGGTGTGTTTGGGGTCATTGTCCTGTTGAAAAATAAATGATGGTCCAACTAAACGCAAACCGGATGGAATAGCATGCCACTGCAAGATGCTGTGGTAGCCATGCTTGTTCAGTATCCCCTCAATTTTGAATAAATCCCCAACAGTGTCACCAGCAAAGCACCCACACACCATCGCACCTCCTTCTCCATGCTTCACGGTCGGAACCAGGCATGTAGAGTCCATCTGTTCACCTTTTCTGCGTCGCACAAAGACACAGTGGTTGGATCCAAAGATCTCAAATTTGGACTCATCAGACCAAAGCACAGATTTCCACTGGTCTAATGTCCATTCCTTGTGTTCTTTAGCCCAAACAAGTCTCTTCTGCTTGTTGCCTGTCCTTAGCAGTGGTTTCCTAGCAGCTATTTTACCATGAAGGCCTGCTGCACAAAGTCTCCTCTTAATGTGTCTGCTGCTAGAACTCTATGTGGCATTGACCTGGTCTCTAATCTGAGCTGCTGTTAACCTGCGATTTCTGAGTTTGGTGACTTGGATAAACTTATCCTCTGCAGCAGAGGTAACTCTTGGTCTTCCTTTCCTGGGGCGGTCCTCATGTGAGCCAGTTTCTTTGTAGCATTTGATGGTTTTTGCCACTGCACTTGGGGACACTTTCAAAGTTTTCCCAATTTTTCAGACTGACTGACCTTCATTTCTTAAAGTAATGATGGCCACTCGTTTTTGTTTACTTAGCTGCTTTTTTCTTGCTATAATACAAATTCTAACACTCTATTCAGCAGGACTATCAGCTGTATATCCACCAGACTTCTGCACAACACAACTGATGGTCCCAACCCCATTTATAAGGCAAGAAATCCCACTTATTAAACCTGACAGGGCACACCTGTGAAGTGAAAACCATTTCCGGTGACTACCTCTTGAAGCTCATCAAGAGAATGCCAAGAGTGTGCAAAGCAGTAATCAAAGCAAAAGGTGGCTACTTTGAAGAACCTAGAATATAAGACATATTTTCAGTTGTTTCACACTTTTGTGTTAAGTATTTCATTCCACATGTGATAATTCATAGTTTTGATGCCTTCAATGTGAATCTACAATTTTCAGAGTCATGAAAATAAAGAAAACTCTTTGAATGAGAAGGTGTGTCCAAACGTTTGGTCTGTACTGTATATGCCCCCAATGTCTCCTGGGATTTATATGCCCTCAGTAGTCCCAGCCAACACAAACCTGATAAAGCAGTTGTGAGAAGCAACAAGATCAATATCGCCTAATATCACAGCCGCACCAAAAACAAGAAGCACCAGCCGCCACAGTGAGATAATTGTTTGATTAAATATAGCAGGGTACTTTTCAAGCTGATAATTTTGTGCGGTAGAAATTTTCAAATGGCGGCAGAAAAAAAGTTCCCCACCCCTGTTGTAGGCAGTAAGATCGTTTTGCTTGGTAAAATGAATAAATAATTCAGCTGTCACCACAAAGACAGAGAATTAATGTGTCTACGGATAATCTTGTGATTTCACCCCAGAATATGAGAGTTAAGATGTAAAAAAAAAAAAGTAAAACCATTTACCAGGTAGGTGAAATACTGTATCTGGCTCTGAACGGCTGCGTTAGAACTTTGAAGCAAGAAATTTACAATGAGAGTATCTCCAGGAGTCACTTCTGTGCCACTGACGCCAATGTACAAAAAATTTCCATCTGACTGATAAGAGTTGGCCGACATTGATGTTGCCGCCTGCCGGACATCCGGGAGCGCAGGATCTGCTGTCTTCACCTATAATCAGGAAATTTTTGTAAGCATCAGTAATCAGTTACCAGGAGAAAAAAAAGAATATTATTACAAAAGAATAGGAAAATAAATATTTACACCCAATTCAGCATTTGTTTTTATCCAGACATTTTCCTTTTTTGCCTTGTGTTATCAGTTGCCATTTTTCCTGTCCAATTCTTTAAACTCTTCACCCCCGGGTGATTTTCCTGTTTTCATTTTTTCCTCCCCTTCTCCCAAGTCATAACTTTTTTAATGTTTCCATCAGTATAGCCATATGAGATCTTGTTTTTTGTGGGACGAGTTTTACTTTTGATTGACACCATTCATTCTGCCCCATATTGTACTCATAACATTCCAGGAGGGATTTGTCCAGTCGTTGGTAGATGTACTGTTCCCAATTACCACTACCCTGTATAAATAATACACGGACACTACTTATGACTTGGTTGAATTGCCCACAGCAGCCCTTTATTGCCTATTGTTTACACACTAACACAAGGGGGCGCCGTCCAACGGACATCCCTTACATTTAACAATAGGTAACACCATAATAATACAGTACGTAATACAATACGTAACCCTGGGTAGGTCCGGTCCAGAAATCACCTTCCACCACCGAAACATCATCCCTGGCCGCAGCACACACCAGGTCGGAGATGAGGTATTAATCACCTACAGATCAATACCTCAACCTTGCAGAACCCCATGCCTGCAAGATCCCTGTAACCGGAGCCACTATATCCTACAAGTGACTCTCCAATCAAATAACATTATCCATTAAACCACCTCTGGACCAGACCTACCCCCGCCACGGGACAGGCCACGTGACACCTTGCGTGGCCTGGACCCCCACATACCCAACGCTTGCTCCTCCAACCTGCAAGCCAAACCAACCATTAAACCCTTCCATCCATCAACTTAAACTCTGAGCATCCCATATACAGTCATATGAAAAAGTTTGGGCACCCCTAGTAATGTTAGCCTTTTTTCTTTATAACAATTTGGGTTTTTGCAGCAGCTATTTCAGTTTCATATATCTAATAACTGATGGACTGAGTAATATTTCTGGATTGAAATGAGGTTTATTGTACTAGCAGAAAATGTGCAATTCGCATTTAAACAAAATTTGACCGGTGCAAAAGTATGGGCACCCTTATCAATTTCTTGATTTGAACACTCCTAACTACTTTTTACTGACTTACTAAAGCACTAAATTGGTTTTGTAACCTCATTGAGCTTTGAACTTCATAGGCAGGTGTATCCAATCATGAGAAAAGGTATTTAAGGTGGCCACTTGCAAGTTGTTCTCCTATTTCAATTTCCTATGAAGAGTGGCATCATGGGCTCCTCAAAACAACTCTCAAATGATCTGAAAACAAAGATTATTCAACATAGTTGTTCAGGGGAAGGTACAAAAAGTTGTCTCAGAGATTTAAACTGTCAGTTTCCACTGTGAGGAACATAGTAAGGAAATGGAAGAACACAGGTACAGTTCTTGTTAAGCCCAGAAGTGGCAGGCCAAGAAAAATATCAGAAAGGCAGAGGAGAAGAATGGTGAGAACAGTCAAGGACAATCCACAGACCACCTCCAAAGACCTGCAGCTTCATCTTGCTGCAGATGGTGTCAATGTGCATCGGTCAACAATACAGCGCACGTTGCACAAGGAGAAGCTGTATGGGAGAGTGATGCGAAAGAAGCCGTTTCTGCAAGCACGCCACAAACAGAGTCGCCTGAGGTATGCAAAAGCACATTTGGACAAGCCAGTTAGATTTTGGAAGAAGGTCCTGTGGACTGATGAAACAAAGATTGAGTTGTTTGGTCATACAAAAAGGCGTTATGCATGGAGGCAAAAAAACACGGCATTCCAAGAAAAGCACTTGCTTTACCCACAGTAAACTTTGGTGGAGGTTCCATCATGCTTTGGGGCTGTGTGGCCAATGCCGGCACTGAGAATCTTGTTAAAGTTGAGGGTCGCATAGATTCAACTCAGTATCAGCAGATTCTTGACAATAATGTGCAAGAATCTGTGACGAAGTTGAAGTTACGCAGGGGATGGATATTTCAGCAAGACAATGATCCAAAGCACCGCTCCAAATCTACTCAGGCATTCATGCAGAGGAACAATTACAATGTTCTGGAATGGCCATCCCAGTCCCCAGACCTGAATATCATTGAACATCTGTGGGATGATTTGAAGCGGCTGTCCATGCTCAGCGACCATCAAACTTAACTGAACTGGAATTGTTTTGTAAACAGGAATGGTCAAATATACCTTCATCCAGGATCCAGGAACTCATTAAAAGCTATAGGAAGCGACTAGAGGCTGTGATTTTTGCAAAAGGAGGATCTACAAAATATTAATGTCACTTTAAGGTTGAGGTAAGATAAGGGTGCCCATACTTTCGCACCAGTCAAATTTTGTTTAAATGCGGACTGCACATTTTCTGTTAGTAATATTTCTGGATTGAAATGACGTTTATTGTACTGAGTCCATCAGTTATTAGATATATGAAACTGAAATAGCTGTTGCAAAAATCCTAATTGTTATGAAGAAAAAAGGTTAACATTAATAGGGGTGCCCAAACTTTTTCATATGACTGTATGCACCAGTCAACGTTACCAGTTTACCTTACTGCACCGCACTCCTCATCCTTGGTGGCAGCACACGCCACCCAAAATCCCTTTGAACCTACCCATGTCACAATCCGTTTATTTACTTTTAAAATCGCCCTTCAATACGGGCCACACTGAACGACACACCATGACCACCCCATAATATGGCCACCACCTCGTACCAAAAAACACCCTTGATACCACGATTCGGTTCCCAAGACAAACGTTCCAGAAACTCCCTCCTTGCTTTCCACACCACACCATCATACTTAGAAACCGTTGCCACCACATAATACTAAACAACTGTTAAGTAACCCTGTCTCCAGCTCGACAGGGACCCAGTCACTTCACTGGCTCCCTCTGGCTCACTGGCTCCCTCTGACGGCCACTGGCTCCCTCTGATGGCCTGACGGCCACTCAGACACACCCCGGCACCATGCCACAAGCTCCGAAACCATTCCTGAATCCCCACCATGCCCCACCAGCATCAGTTAAACCAATTAAATGCAGTACTGACCGTACCATCGGCCTCCCCATTACCGACCAATGAACCACTGTACTGTCACCCTGCCCCTCTTCCTGTCTCCAGCTGGACTCAACCACAACTGGGGTTGAGATACAACAAACAAGATCACACTCACACTGCTTACTCGACTGGGCCAATTCATACCCTGAACCAAGTTCCCCCCAGGAAACGGCTAGATTGGCCCCCACTTGGAAATGACTGCAATCCATAGCCTTCAAATCTCCCCTAAAACCAGCCTTGCAGCTTAACCAAGAGGGGAATGAAATAGCCCACCCCGAGACTCACTAACACATGCATTAGACATACCTCTTCCCCAGAGCAAAATATCACTACCGGTCTCCCCAAACCAATGTATTCCGTCATCAAACACTCTGAAACAAAAGAGGCTCAAGCTGTCTTACCTTACACAGAAAAATTCCAAGAACCTTCCCACGTACTCAACCACCATACTAATGGACATTCTTCATCCAAATTTGGCCCCACTTCATTTTCCATGAAGCTTACCCGGCCTAACGGAACCATGTGCGCAATAAACTTAACACGCCTTCAAAAACAGAACGCAATCACAACCATCGCTCTGCACCCATTGCTGAAGCAAAGATGTTGAAGCATTACTTTCGATCAAGGTCCCCAACAACACCTCCAAACCATAATTCACAGTCCGCTTCCCTCCACCAACCACACCAGCGATAAGTTCCCTGTACAGCAATGCACACCAGGAAATTGCCCCTACACCACTAGCCTGATTGACTCCATATGCAACTATGGGCATCAAGAGACACTAACTTTTCCAAACACCATGTCCAGGCATTGTGTTCTTTAAGGAAACCCTATAACACACAACCCCCTTTGAGCCCTCATATTACATACCATGATAAATTAAAACCAGGCCACACCGTAGTACCCGCTCAAAGCCGACTACCGTAGGGTGCACCCTCCAAACCAACTACCCTTCTGCTGTGAGACCGGAGCACCACGACTCCCTAAGCAAACCCTTATCAATATCCCCATACCTACCACCAGGCCACTCATTTTTCACTTTTTTTTTATTAAATGTATATAAATATATAATAGAACTCCATGAGCCCAAATATGCCATGAGTCCAACGACACAAAACACATAATAATACCAGATGGCCTTAAGCCACACGACTTACACTCCATGCACCACAAGGACCCAATCTTGAAGTCCGAACCATAACTTGCATAGCCCCCCCATAATCACGGATGACCGAGGAACTCCATTGTTCCATCCGCAGCCCACCATTGCTGATTAACCGAGTTCACCCGTAGCAGCCCAAAGCTGCCCACGACCTACTGTAACACCAACTCAGGCCCACTGGACCCTCATTCCTCCCAGCACCAAACTCTATAATGGGATAGCATGCTGATTAACCTCAATGCTACCATCCACTAACACTATCCCTCAAGCTCCCAGGACCAAGCCATGCTGCCCTTGTACTAACAATACCCCAACCCGCACCAAACAAGCTGCACCCAAGATGCGGTTTCAAACCCACAAACCCATTACAGCAACCAACACCTCACCTTCTCCCACATTTTCGCTCTCCTTTATTCAATTATCCACAGCAACCCTTATGCTATACCAGAGCCCCACACCCCACACTCATCACTCACGAAAGCCCCTGAAAAAACTCCCCGCACACTCCGTACCGCGGAACCCTTTGCCCCTTTACCTTGCCCATCGTAATTCATCCGATATGAACTACCATGTATTAGAAGATTCCCAATAAAAACACTCCAGCGAACCTTCAAAACAAATGCTCCGTCTCCTCCCGCTCGTGCGTGCCGCAATCTTCAGCACCCGTAACCAAGTCTCAAATGACCTCAAATGCGGTGAAAGCCAGACCTCTCCATCCCCCATCCTGAAATTGTGACCACCGGACCTGATGCCACCTGCACCCTCACGGCCATACCGCCATGACACCACCCCATCCATAACTCTGCTCCTCGGCCTCCAGGACATGAACCCACACCCTCCTGGGGACCACGTCACGAACTAACAACACGCTCCAACCCTCCAGCTGCTACACATATTGCTAGTCACTTCTACACTATAACGACCGTCCCCACCACTAGAAAAGGCTAAATACTAAAATTAGTTAACGCACCCGGCTGCCTCCAGAGGACGCCCTCAAATCAGCCGCCACCGTCCTTTTTCGTCGGTCGTCCACGAGGGCAAGCTGCAGCCACCGATGCCTGCTGGGTTCACCCCCTGAGCCAGGAGCACATGCTCTGTTTGGGCAAATTATTACCTCCTCAATGCTGGGCTCTCTCCCCTCTTGGGGGAAAGCACTGCTGCTGGGAGCTGCACCGCTGATCCAGTGCCTGCTCCAAGAGAGACAGCATGCCTCCTGTCTCACCTTCTCACCGCCACCTGCTGTGCCCAGTCCTCCCTGCGGCGGAGGGTCCCTCCTTGCCTCCACCACCTCCAAAAGACCTCACCTTTCTATAATAAATATCACCATTTAACCACATCATGGGTTCCATGACTTTCTAAAACGGGGAAAAAATATTCCAAGTTTGGTGAATAGCAAAAAAAGTGCCATTTCACGATTGTTTGGGGGTTTTCAATTTGCCATGTTCACTGTATGGTCAACTTGACCTGGTATTATGATTCCTCAGGTCGGTACGATTTTGTAGATATCCAACATGTATAGCTTTACTTTTATCTAAGTGGTGAAAAAACATTTACAAGTTTGTCCAAAAAAAAGTATTGCACTTTTGTCGCCATTTTCCGAGACTCGTATCGTTCTCATTTTTCAGGATCTGGGGCTCAAGGACAACTCACTTTTTGCACCTTGAGCTGACGTTTTTTATTATGATATTTTTACGTAGATATAATGCTTTGATCGCCTGTTGGGCATCTCAATGCAATGCTGTGGCAACAAAAAAAAATGTAATTTTGAAGTTTGGATTTTTTCTCGCTTTGCCGTGTACTGATCAAATTAATTGATTTTACATTTTGATAGATCAGGTTTTCTAAATGTGGTGATACCAAATATGTGTATTTTTTTAGAATTATTATGTTTATTTTTGTTTTATTATTAGTTTATTTTTCATAATTTTTAAACTTTTTTTACATTTTTTAATGATTTTACTAGTCCGCCTAGCGGACTTTATGCCACCAGTGTCCGATTGCTTCTCCTGATCAGAGCGATGCTTCAGTATCCCTCTGATCAGGAAAAATGCTGTGCAACTGTGAGTGCCGGAATTCCCAGAAAAAACAAGATGGCAGCAAAAGGGGTCATCATCTGACCCGCTCTGTTATGCCACCCTACTGGCACCCCATGATTGCATCAAGGAGCTGTCGATGCTGGCAGGGCACAGCGTGAGTCTGACAGCATGATTTAAGGGGTTAATAGGCATGGGTGGATCTCCAATCCACCCGCACCTGTTAGCTGTACATATCTGCTGATTGGATCAGCAGACATGTATGGGGAATAATGCGGGCTTGCCGTACATTAAAGGGACAGATGCGGCCTAGAACCTTGGTCGTAAAGTGGTTAACCCCTTTCATGCCATAGCCATTTTCCATTTTTTTGCTTTCGTTGCTTCCTCTCCTCCTTCTTCCAAGAAAAATAACTTTTTTATTTTTCTGTCAACATGTTTTTTCTGGAAAGACTTGTAATTTTAAATAACACAATTAATTTTACCATATAGTTTAGTGGAAAATGGGAACAAAATTCCAAGTGCTGTGACATGTTAAAAAATGTGCAATTCCCCAATGGTTTTCTGGGGTTTTTTATTTACTATATTCACTAAGGTAAAACCGATCTGGCAGTATAATCTCCAGGTCAGTATGAGTACATAGATACCAAACATGTATAGTTTTGTTGTATTTTTTTTTTTATTTAATTGGCAAAAAAAATGAAAAAATCTGAAATTTGTAAGAATTTTTTTTTGTTTTGTTGCCATTATCTGAAAACCATATAGCTTTTATTTTTGGGTATCTGGGGCTAAGTGATGGCTTATTTTTTTTTGCACCCTGAGCTGACATTTTACTGATACCATTTTGGGGTAGATATAAGGTTTTAATCGCCTCTTATTGTATTCTATTGCAATGTTATTTACCGATATGATTAATTTAGTTTAAATTTTGATAGATCAGACATTTCTGAAAGTGGTGATACCAAATATGTATATTTTTTAATAAAATTGTATAGTCTGGTGATTTGAAAGTCTGTGTTTTATATTTTTTTCATATTTTAAAAAAACTGTTGTTTTTTTAATTTTTTACTGTATTAACTAATCCCGTTATCGGACTTGAAGCTGCAATCATCGGAACGCTTGGGCTGTACAGAGTAGTATTAGCATCAGCCCCGCTCTGTACAGCAGAAATCACAATCTCCTATGACTGTCACTCACAGCCGGTGTTCACAGGAGGACTGTAATGACAGACAGAGGGTCATCTGCTGACCCCCAGCTGTCTTGACAACCTATCCCCGCCGGTAAGTGTTAAATGTCACTGGCAGTGACTAACAACGAGATTTAATTGGTTAACATCATGGACAAATCTCCAGTATAACCATGGCTGTTAGAGGCACATGACAGCTGATTAAAGGAAACCTGTCACTGGATGCTTATAATACTCACCTAATAGTTGGTGGAGAGCAGAGTGGCCGGATGGGCGTCTCCATTCTCCGGGTCCCGCACCTCCTCTTTCGGCCATCTTTGTCCTCCTTCTAAAGCTAGTGTGAATGACGCGTTCTACGTAATACACAAAAGCCAACATTGAGGTCCTGCGCAGGTGCACTTTGACCTGCCCTGATAGAGCAGGTCAAAGTATTGTAGTGCGCCTGGGCAGGACCTCAATGCCGGCTAGTGTGGATGACGTAGAATGCGTCATCAACACTAGCCCATCCGACCAGTCTGCTCTGCACCGACCGCTAAGTGAGTATTATGAACATCCAGTGACTGGTCGGATGGGCATCTTCATTCTCCAGCTCCCGCGCCTTCTCTTTCGGCCATCTTTGTTCTCCTTCTGAATCTAGGGTGGATGACGCGTTGTATGTCATCTATGTTGCGGGTGGCGGGGCGCTGCGCTCGCTAACGCTCGGGTCCGCCGCTGCTGCTGCTGCTGTTCGGTGGCTCGAGCGGCGCTCCTCGCCCGTGAGTGAAAAGGGGGTGGTTTGGTTATGGGATTTAGTCCGTGACGCCACCCACGGGTTGTGGTGAAGATGGGCACCACCGCTGCTGGTGACGGGGATCCCGGGAGCGATGGTAGGGAGCAGCTGGGATGTTGTTTTCCCCCTCCGTGGGTAGGGGTTGGTGGTCCCGGGGCCCGGTGGTGTGACGGGGAGGCAGGGTCGGTGAGGTGCAGGGTTGCAGGGACAGCGCGGCGCGGTGCCGGATGGCACGGGTGTACTCACTCAGCAAGAGATGCACAAAGTCTCTGGTAAACCAAACGGCTGGATGGACGGGTCCCGCAGCCGGCTGCTGTGTCTCTCCCCGGACAGGTGATGGTGGCTGTCTCTCCCTGCACCTTTGTGTACTGTGTTGACTCCAATGGCTTCCCAACGGTAGTCCGCTCCCCGGTGTATAGATACCGGAGGAGCCTGTTTTGCCCGCAGGTGCTGGCCCTTGGATTTCTAGCCATTGGCGGTGGCTGTATATCCTCCCGGTGTGAGCGGTTGCCTTCAATCGGGACTTGGTTGTTAGGGAACCCCGGGGGTTCCTGTCACATTCGGATTTGACTATTGACGGCAGCTCCAAGCCTGGTCGGGGTCCAATGGCCCTGCCTGTGTGTGCTTAGCTTCACTCCGTTCCTCGGTCCGGTACCGGTGGGCCACGCCCAGCCCCGGTCCTTACGGCTCTGCGGAGTTCCACCAACTCCTGCAGACGGCCACCACCATCTGCCAACCTTGCTGTCAGTGCCTGGGCTCCGACCCAGACACCTGCAGTATGTGACCTCTCTCTGTCACCTCCTGAATTCGACTCTTCCAAACTTCAACTCTCCCTGCTTTTTCCCGCCTCCAGGCCTGCGAACTCCTCGGTGGGTGGGGCCAACCACCTGGCTCCGCCCCACCTGGTGTGGACATCAGACCCTGGAGGGAGGCAACAAGGGTTTTGTGTCTGACTAATGTAACTGTCCGGGGGTGGGGGTGTGTGCGTGTTTTGTCTGTGGCTACCTGGCTAGTCCAGGGCGCCACATCTACGCTAGCCGACATTGAGGACCCGCGCAGGCACACTACAATATTTTGATCTGCCCTACTCAAATAAATGGCGCCCAGATTCGGCACATGTACAGATTGAGATCAATTAAATTGAGCAGATTTGAGCCCAATCACAAGCCAAGATCTCATCTGCACATGTGCCACCTCCACCATTTTCCTTAAGTCCACTGGCGGAAGATCAATGGGCATGTGCACAGATGAGGTCTTGAGCTGAGAGCTCCATCTGCGCACGCGCTGACTTCGGGCGTCATTATTTGAACAAAATCCAGTCCAGCTCACCTCCGCCTGACATCCAAGTGTTGAGCCTGGAAATCGGTCCTGCCACGGCCGTTTCAAACATCCAAAAAGAGCCGGAATATATTTTCTCTTTGGTCATTATTTGAACCCGCACCGCTGACAATCAGGATGGTGGCCCCTCCTTCACCGCCCGCAGCGCAGCAGAGCCCACAGCGCAGCAAAGCCCACAGCACACCACTAGCAGTACATCCCACCCCTGCCTCCTGTGACCCCACTCCACCACCCCCCGGTAAGCTATATTCAGCTTATAAGACGCACCCCTCATTTTTCACCTAAATTTTGGGGAGGAAACATGCATCTTATAATCCAAAAAATAAGGTATATCACACAACATTCAGATCATTACAAATCGCTGTGTTAATGGTTGATCAACTAGAATCATTGGGAAAGTTTGTAAAGTTTACTTAATTCATCTTTAGAGCCAATACTGGAGATAAGAAGTACTCCACCGTGCCCATTGTAAACTGTTGGATATCTAGAGCATGTTCCACTCTTTTCAGTTGCTTTGCTCTCTGGTGAATAAATATATTTGTACATACTCACAGTAATAAGAAGCGATTGATGATGTGAAGCTGTGTTCAGTGTCAGCCGGACTGTTCCCTCTTCTCCAGTTATACCTCGCACCATTCCTGGTTCAGCCACCACTGGGACCTTTATTGCCGGAGAACCATCAGGATTTGCTACAAAAACCTTTGGAAAAAAAGAAAGTCATAGAAAGACTTTCAGTATATATCGCCATTTTGTAAATTTATATGAATACACAAGAGAATGTGATAAATAACCTTGCAGTAATCGAGCAAAAAAATCATAGTTAGCCTGAATTTATATTCATCAAAATTTCATTAAATCTTCTCCAAGACATATCTACAGTATGCGAAGCAAGTATAACACGGCACAAATTTTGTAAGTAAATATATTTCTAAAGGTGCTATTGATATGAAATTGTGACTAGATGTCAGTAACAACCCATCCAATCTACACAGGCAAAGAAATCAAACCATAAATGTCCATAAATTAAGTTATGTGTAATAATGGGAAATGATACAGGAGGAAGTATTGAACATGATTACTGAAATTTAATTAATTTTTCGTAAAAAATCCTTTGTTGGTGATGAAGCTCCAAGACTAGTGATGGGCGAACCTGAATTGTAAAGTCCGGGGTTTGTACCACATACTTCATGTCCGTGTACAGACTCCTAACATAGACTTCTCAAGGAAGTCCGTCTCACTGTTTGGATTCGGCCATCCAGATAATTTAAAAAAAAAGTAAAAGTAAAGAAAATAAGGATTAAAGCAGGACAGTTATATTTACCGACCTTCCCCGCATCTGTAACACTACTTCCAGGTCTGATAATTAACTCTCATACATATTCACTGCTTTCACCACCTATCATTAGTCCCGGCTTCTGATTGGTTGCAGTCAGACCGTGACCCCACCCTGTGTGACAGCGTCTGTGATTGGTTGGAATCACACATGCTGCCTGTATGTCTATACTGTTTAAAAATAAATAAATAAAAAAATTGGCACAGGCTCCCCCCATATTGGGATACCCAGCACATATAAAGTATATGGCTACAGGCTGCGACCCTAAGCCGTGTGTTTATCTTGGCTGTGTATCAAAACAAGAGGAACCATATGCGGCTTTTTTTAAATTGTTTAAATAAATATTTTTAAAAAATCAGCTTGCAGGCTCCCCCAATTTTCATACCGAGCTATGATAACGTCGATAGCTGGGAGCTGGTATTCTCAGGCTGGGGAGGCCCATGGTTATTGGGTCCCCAGGCTAAAAATATCAGCTTGAAGCCGCCCATAATTGTCAGATCCATTAGATGTGACAATTCTGAAACTATACCCGTCTCATCCCGATTGGCCTGGTGCAGTGGCAATCGGGGTAATATAAAAGATTAATGAAACCCCCCTTACTAATCCTGTAAGTTAAAAAAAATAAACAAAAACACCAAAAAAATCCTTTATTTGAAATGAAATACAAAAAACACCCTCTTTCTCCAATTCATTACCCACCGAGGTCCAAACGTAATCCACACTGGTTATTTCTTTTAGCCGGTTCACGTCTTTAAAAGATTCAAATGGTTAAAAAAAAAAAAAACATGTACAGCAAGTCATTGTAATGCTGCGTCTGGCTCAAAACTCGCCAAGTGTCAGGACAATAAAGTCAGACACTCCACACAATGCTGCATTTGAGTTGCACAAACAGGCTCAGGTGTCAACCAACTGTGCTCTTGGCAATCGGGCTTGCATGAGTTATTTTCTGCTAGCCTCTGGATTACTGCTGGAGTCACATGTTGCAGGAGACCTATCACAGTTGCCTTCACCCTTTTTAAGATGGTGGAGTCTGTTCTCCCATGTTGATGATAGCTTTGTGCGATCATGGTCCTTATACTTTGTTATCCAGTTTCTGTGAACTTCTGTGAGCTGTTTGGTGTGTCGTGGAAATACTCTTGTTGTCTGATTATTTCCTCCCTTCCTTTAGTTTCCTCCTGATCAAGTATTGCCTATACCTCTATGTGTAATTGCTGTGAATTTGAGTTTTGTTTTTTCCCCTGTCTGTTTATTTGTGTGGGATTTACCACTTGTCTTGACCCTCTCCTGGGTGGGATGAGGGAGGTCACTAGAACAGGGTTGTTCAGGAGTTAGGGCAAGGAAGGCACCCAAACACCGTCACCTTCAGACTTATCGTAGGGATCATGGTCAACCAGGGTTCCGCTAGCTTGAGGGTCAGTTTAGAGATCCTGTCACATCCCGTGACAGTCATTTTGACATTGCTGTGCATATGTTCAGTATTTTAGTACCTTTTCAGTTGGGTTTCACCCTGGAGCCACCAGAAAGAGACATGATGTGTGTATATAGAGTGGTGCATGGCAATAGTCATGGGTGAGGGTGTAAGGGGTGGGCAGACCCCTTACAAAGAGGTGCAGTGTTTCCCCCTGAAGATACCCCCGCTGGGGTAGACAAAGCTGTTGATGTTTTATGTTGATGTTTTATTGTAATTGCACTGTTTTAGTGGGTTTCCCCTAGTGGCCGGGTGGGACGGCTGTCCCCATAGAAACTGTACAGGAGGGAGGAGGAGCCGGCAGCTTAGGGAAAAGGGAGTGGTGTGTGTGTTGAAGGCAGTTGAGTCCGGGACGGGAGAGAAGAAGCAGAAGGGGCAGAGTGTGGGAGCTGGGTGAACAGGAAAGCGAGAGAAAAGAAGAGAAGTGTCCTCAAGTGTGAAGCAGTATTGGTGTGGGTCCAGTCTGTGTTAGCCGGAGTGGGAGCCTAGGTGAAGTGGAGTAGCCGGGCACATCCCCACTAGAGGAGACGTCCAGAAAAGGTTTTCCACAGCAGGAGTTGTGAAACCATCTGATTATTGCCTCTGTTTTTGGAAGAAGTGTACAATAAACATGCCTTCTGGTTCAACCGACCTACGTCTGCAAAGTGTCTGTACATCTGACGGCGTTATCTGCACCACCACACTCTGCTCCACCAAGTCGTCTCCTGTCCCAGTGACGGCGGAGCCAGGGGTAAGCTTGCTAGAAAAAGGGGCCACGACTACAATCCCCGAGGCGCCCCTGGCAGCCCGTTACATGAGGCGTAGTCGGCAGGATCCGGATTATTGGCGAAGGGTCCCGATTCCATGGTGGGAAGAACAAGTGGTGCCTAAGGCGTTGGACTGGGCACAAGATGGCGGCAAGATGGCCGCCGTCTTCACGAACACAGTGAGCGCGCGAAGAATTGGCGCCAAAAGAAGAGCCTGGGGCTGGCCGGTGAAGAAAAAGAAGTGCGGAGTGCGCCGCTCAAAGAGGGGAGGTGCTGGCCCCAGGATGCTGATGAAGACATGTGAAGTGGGCGGCGTTACAGAAAAAAAGAAGAGCCGCCTCGGCCGGGTCGATTTGATGTGCGAGACTGGGGGTGGAGTGTATCCAAGGGCGGGAAAAGAAGGCCCGCCTCCACCTTCCCCAGCATCTCCACCTGCCCCGGCGCCATTGCAAGAAACGCCAACCCAGAGACCGACTCCGAGCGAGATGGAGACCCCGAGAAAACAGCATGCTGCAGTGGGCGCGCTGGTAGCAACCAGCCTGGGGAGAGGACGCCTGAAGCAGACTGCGGCCGCGGAAGGACTTACCCTTAACCTACCGGCTGTGCCAGGAGGATCGGAGTGGCCCACAAAAGTAACGTGGGTCACTTCCTGGGATGCCGCGACCGGTGAGACCTTGACTGAAGTCCGGGCCACCTACAAGGCGCAGCTACGGCCGGGAAGCGAAGTCCTGGGAGCACCACTCCAGTGTCCGGAGGTGTTCACGCCAGTCGAGGTGGGACCTCCAACCCACACAGCAGTTCCGGCCCCGGAAGAGCAACATGCCCGGGAGCTAGAAGAAGATGAGTGGGGATTCTTTTGGGAGCCGGTAAAGCCGACGCCCCTGACTTAGCGAAAGTCCCCACCGCCTGAACCCAATTCGGTGCAGGAAAGGTTACTGGCCGAGACCGTGACCCGCGAGATGATGGCCGGTCCCCTTAGCGACGAGTTTGATTGGCAGTGCACCGTTGGCACCGTGGTCAAATTCAATCAGGCGGAGGGCTATGGATTCATTGAGGACGAAGAGACCGGTGACCATTTCTTCTACAACCGGGTTAACCTGGACATTGAGGGCTTACCACAACGCCTTCATACGCTGTACCCGGGAGAAAAGGTGAAGTTCCGGAGAGAGGTGGGATGCCGGGGCCTATTTGCCGTGGGAGTGACCCGGATGCCCACGGCACAAGAGGCCGCACAGTGGCAGCAAGAGATCGAATGGGAAGAGTGTCAGTACCGGAGACGTACACAACAGAGACCGGTGCTGGCTGAGATTTCCCGGCCGAGAAACACTCTGGCGGTGTCGCCAGAAGTCATGACAGGACGGAGTGCTGACCCAGAAAAGGGGACGCCGGCGGTGTTAGCGATCCACCAGAGCATGGTCACACACCCGGTGATCGTCGTGGGTAGTCCCCAGCCGTCCCGTTCAGCGACCCCATCACCCCTGTCGGGGGTTGAAGAAGCAAAACCAGAGACAGAGGCGCCAGAACCACCAGTCAACTACGAACCGTTCCGGAGGCTGCGCCGCTTGCCAGGTCAGTCCCTTTCCGATTATGTGAGGGCTCAGCGGGCCGAATGGCAGCGCGCTTACCACCCCGTGTGACCCGTAATGACCGGAGGTAATGGACCTGTTTGTGTTGAGTACCGGCATTGTTAAAACAGCCGGAAAAGTTCCACAGTTTGCAACCATGTTTAAGCTACCGAGCCCGGAAGGAGCCTGATGCTGGACTGAGCCAGGGGCTCCCTCTGTGTTGTTAACGGAGACTTTACTGTTTGTACTCCTACCTACAAAGACCGGGAGTGCTGTTACGGCCTCCGGGCACACTGTCTACAAAGACCGGGAGCTCCCAGGAGGGACTCCGGGCGCAGAACTTGTGCGCTCAGTGGTTGACTTTGGTTATGAAGGTTTTAAAGTTTTATTCCAAGTTTGTCTTGCTGCTAAATTGTGTTTTACAGGTTCGAGCCTTGCCGGGAGGCTTAGGCAGAAAGAGGGGAGGAATGTAAGGGGTGGGCAGACCCCTTACAAAGAGGTGCAGTGTTTCCCCCTGAAGATACCCCCGCTGGGGTAGACAAAGCTGTTGATGTTTTATGTTGATGTTTTATTGTAATTGCACTGTTTTAGTGGGTTTCCCCTAGTGGCCGGGTGGGACGGCTGTCCCCATAGAAACTGTACAGGAGGGAGGAGGAGCCGGCAGCTTAGGGAAAAGGGAGTGGTGTGTGTGTTGAAGGCAGTTGAGTCCGGGACGGGAGAGAAGAAGCAGAAGGGGCAGAGTGTGGGAGCTGGGTGAACAGGAAAGCGAGAGAAAAGAAGAGAAGTGTCCTCAAGTGTGAAGCAGTATTGGTGTGGGTCCAGTCTGTGTTAGCCGGAGTGGGAGCCTAGGTGAAGTGGAGTAGCCGGGCACATCCCCACTAGAGGAGACGTCCAGAAAAGGTTTTCCACAGCAGGAGTTGTGAAACCATCTGATTATTGCCTCTGTTTTTGGAAGAAGTGTACAATAAACATGCCTTCTGGTTCAACCGACCTACGTCTGCAAAGTGTCTGTACATCTGACGGCGTTATCTGCACCACCACACTCTGCCCCACCAAGTCGTCTCCTGTCCCAAAAGTGACGGCGGAGCCAGGGGTAAGCTTGCTAGAAAAAGGGGCCACAACTACAATCCCCGAGGCGCCCCTGGCACCCCGTTACAAGGGTTTGACCACAGACAACCTGGTACCCCACATGAAAAACATGGTCCTGGCTGGGTGCATGGACTTTTATAGTGTAAGCCATACCTCTTAAGTTGCCATTGCCTTCAGCAGGCCAGGACTGGTTAACGGATCAGACTGAGACAGAGACCACAGTTCATTTTTAACAACAGGTCTTTACTTGACAGTTTTCACAGTTTCTCAGTTTCAACTTCACACAAAAGATAGCGGGCACATATCTTTAAGACAGTTTCACTTCTACAGCTAATTTTTAGCCACAGTACTAGTTCCCACTGAGTTGTTCCTGTTTTTTCTGGTCTTCTGCATCCCAGCACAACTCAGTAAAATCTGTAATAGTCACTATCCCGTATACATGGCTTTACATCTCTTCTCATCTTAGAGGAGGTGGTACAGGAGATCTAACTACTAAGGCTAGAATAGAGCTTTGTGCTCCCAAATGCCTCCATGTGAAGGTCTCTTTTCCCAGTAGGGGAGGGGGTAGGTGATTTGCCATAGAGTCAGTGAGGAGCCTTTCGCTCACAGACACTCAGGAGAATTCTGCCCGGGAAGGTCTCCTTAATCACAAATTAGTCCATTCCGACCTGTTACCTCTCTGGCTTGGGTCTTTGTCACTACCATCTCTCAATCTGTGTCTCGGTCAACACTCTTGAATCACACTATGTAACTCTGGTCTCTTTGTTACAGTTGCCACAAATCACCCCCTACATGTGGCCTTGAAGACTTCTCAGACTGGGATAGTCACTAGCGAGGCCCTATCTGAAGTCTAGAAGGAAAATATCACTTAGGCCTAAGACACACGGCATGAAAATCAGAGCGATTGGGATGCAATAAAACATCGCATTCCACTCGGACCAATATTTGCTTGCATGTCAACACCCATGAGTGATTATTTTCTTAGCCCTAATGGGACCAAGAGAACAATCGCAGCATGATGCGATTGTAATACGATCCAGGTTTCTCTCGCATCCATTCAAGTCTATGGGGCGAGAGAAAAATCGCACTGCACTCGCAGTACACCGGTGTACCGCGAGTGCAAAGCAAGAATGGCAATAGCCAGCTACGGAGGAGAGAGGGAGATAAATCCCTCACTCTCCTCCGCAGCACCGGCCCGCCCCTCCTCAGAGCCGGTCGACCCCCCCGCAGCTGAGGTCTGATCACATGATCAGACCTCAGTTGTAGTGACACTTGCATGACACTCGGCTCCTGCTGGGCTGCCAGCGTGAGCTGAGTGTCATGTGAGGATCGCAGTAGATCCCCATCTGGCCCTGGCCTTACCCTGAGGACTAATTCCTGGCATCGTGTGCTAGTCCCAACACCCAACTAGTTCTGAATTTGTTGTCTGTTACTGGGCAGAATACTCTTACTTAAGATCCTACATATAACACTGCATATACCTTACATTATACATGCAAACATTACTGTATATCATACATTATGCAGATCACAATAAATTACATGACGTCACACACTGTATACAACACTATTACAGTTTACTCAATACTTTATATACAATTCACTTAACAATACAATGGTGCGATTGGGGTCTTCAAGGAAGAACTCGACTACAAGTCCACCACCTCCTTACATGTATATACCCTTAATCTGAGTTATCAGTAGGGTGAGTAACTATTTAAATTACCTAGGGCAGCATGAACACCAAATAGGGCCCTTATAATAGGGTATGTAGTTTAACGTTCTGTACTGGTTTGTATTATAGGATCAGTAGATACAAAAAAATAGTTTTGACACTACCTACAGACCTTGCAGTATACAGAGCTACCACTCTGACCATAGGAAAACAAGGTGCTAGATGTGATGTTTGACACCACAGAGTAGTGATTCTAGTCACTCGGTGGCGCTGGATGGAAAACAGGACATTATGTAGCATAGTATGAGGTTTGTCACTAGATGGCGCTGGAATCACTAGCTTAGAGAGTAAGCAGAGAGAAAGTCAGACAAGCAGGGATCAGATACCAGGAGGACATGACAGCACACAGGAAGCAGGCAGAAACAAGGTCAAGATACAGGCCGAGGGTCAGGATACCAGGAGAGTACGTATGATTTACAGGGAGCAAGCAGAGACAAGACCAGGAGGAGGTCCGAGGTCAGAAGCCAGGAGGTAACAACAAGGTCAAGGGAGTGAGCGATGCAGAATCAGTAACAGTCCAGGGTCAAGTAGCGAAGACCAGAACCATACACAAAAAGGAGCTGAAAGCACTTACTGCGGACCCAGGCAATACGACTGGACTCGTTCCAAGCGAGCATGCTCCTTATAAAGCAGAGCAATTACCCGAAAAAAGGAGCATGTGAGCAAGCCCTTCCCAGCACTAGAGACGGACCCGATGCAGAGAAGCAACTAGTCCACAGGAGTGCAAAATAGCCGAGCATCTCAAGGCAAAAGGGTCTGTGCGGAGAAGCAAAACATCACGTCACGGAACCCAAGGTGCAGCGCAAATCAGAACCGCGACACTAGACTTGTAAAGTCATCAATAATCCATAATGAGAGAAGAAAAATCAATTGATGATGGTGATGGTGAGTGCAACTTGATTTTGATTCTCTCATTGTGGATTATTTTTGCATCTGTACCTTGTACTCTCATAGATAACATTTGACAAAAAAGGGTCACGTACCTTAAGGTCATAGGGCATTCCGGGCTTAAAATACTTGGAGGTTTTGGTAAACAAAACTTTATACGGTGATTTCACAATGGTAATATCTGCCAGTTCACTTTCCACAATGTCACTGCCTAAAAGGAAGACAAGAATCCAAGGGGGTTAATGCAAAACTGCATGAGGGAAATGGATGACCCCTGCAATCACTTTCAGATGTTATTTGTATTGTCTTGAAAAAAAAGTTTAACCTGTGTATTATATACAGAAAATCTCAATCCTCAACATGGATAACAACTATATTTGGAGCCATTTTCCTATTCTTACATAATAGAGTTGAGTAAATCGATTTCACACAATTCAAATTTGTGTTGAATTTTTAGAAATCTTCTAAACATGGTGAATTTGAGCAATTTGCTCCACGTACAAAGGTTTATCTTCTTCACACCCAACACCCCCCTTCATATTGCACTTTTAATGTTCCTTTTTGCCTACCCTTGTTCCAAGAGCCTCATGAAGGGTTGTTTTTTGTGGCTCAAGTTGGACTTTTGGACGACACCATTCATTTTACCCCATATTGTACTGGAAAACGGGAAACAGATTCCAAGTGCGGTGAAATTGAAAAAAGTGCAAGTCCAAAAGTGGCTTATTTTTTGTCTTGAGCTGGCGCTTTTATTTATACAATTTTTGGGTAGATGAGATGTTTTAGTTGCCTGTTATTGCATTTTAATGCAATGTTGTAGTGACCAAAAAAAATGTAATTTTGGCGTTTGGAATATTTTTCTCACTACACCCTTTACAGATCAGATTAATTGATTTTATATTTGATAAATTGGGCGCTTATGAACGTGTCGACAGCAAATATGTGTGCTTTTTATTTATTTGTTATTGTTTTATTCTGAATGGGGAAAGAGGGGTGATTTGAACTTTTATGGGGGTTTTTTATATCTTAATATTTATTAGAACTCTCTTTCTACATCTTTTATTTATTATACTAGTCCCCGCAGTGGACATAATGGCTACACTCTGATTGCTTTCCCTGATCAAAGCGATGCTTCAGCATCTCTCTTATCAGGAGAAATGCTGTGTTCCTATGATGGCCAGAACTCTGCCTAAACGTGATAGAAAAATTGAATCTAGAGAAAAATAAGGACCATCTGGCCTGCCTTGGGTGTCAACTATTTGGCAGATTTTCTTTGATATAAAGAATTTCTTGGAGAAAAGGGAACATGGCCGCAAGTTGGTCAACATTTTGGGACCTTGAGGCAATAGAGCCCCTACCTCAAGTTCAGAAGCATCCACTTAGAAAATGATTGGCTTCTGGAGATCATGTTGGAAAGAGACCAGAGCGGACATAAAACACTTTTTCAATTTATCAAGGCCCCAACAGCATTCGGAGATAAACGCAAAGCTCTACCACCTTCCATATGAGATCAGTGAACGGTTTGACAATCTGAGAAAACTCCTAATTCATTTTCTGTAGTATCCAAGTCAAGCAAAGTCCAGCACCAGTGACAAGTATCTGTATTATAAAGCTGCCTGAAATATGAGCTCTGGGATAGAGCAGTGGTGCTCAACCTGACATAATAGTTTCCAGAATGTCCATTAATAAAAAGTAAAAAGTGGCACTCATCAAAATGAAAACATCGTTTATTGAATAAATATCATTAAAAGCAGAGGGGGGGGGGGGAGAATACAGGAGACTTCCGGACAAAGGCAGCCATTTTGCGTGTGTTCCAGGACCTTTGGAAATGCGATCGCTCGTGGATTGTCAGCTGTCATCTGGATATCTCTTGCATTCCTCCCACCCTCTGCTTTTTATGATGCATATTCAATAAAGGACATTTTCATGTTGGTGAGTGCCACATTTTAACTTCAGTTTTTTTGGTGAGTGCCACCTTTTCACTTTAGATACAATTTTCTGCCAGCGAATGCAGATTTGGTGCAGAAATGTCTGCACCAGATTTCTGCACCAAATTTGAATCTACTGGCAGAAAATTAAACTAAAACTGCATCAAAACTGCATTTCGTTTATACAGTATTCTACAATGTTGTATGTATGTGCCCAGGCAGCTCTGTATAACAAAAAAAAGAGCTTTTATTATACTCACCTATGGGGTGGTCCAGTCCAATGAGTGTCACTAGTGTTGATCCGGCGACCCTCCTATCTTCTTGCACTTGGCGCCGTTTTTTTCTTACTTTGTGTGGACGATGCACCCTACATCATCCACACAGTGTCTTCCATTGTGCTCCTGCACAGGTGCACTTCCTTACACGCTGCTGCAAGCAGAGCAAATAACTGTAATGCACAGGTATGGGAAAAGGTCAAAGCATGCCAGCGCATTCGCACTACAATACTTTGCGCTGTCCTGAGCAGAGCAGGGCAGGGAAAAGTGCGCATGCGCAGGAGGGCAATGAAGGATACTGTGTGGATGATGTACGACACAACATCCGCACAAAGCAAAGAAAGAGGACAGCGATCACAAGCAAAAAGAACGTGCTGGATCAAGACCAGAGATGCTCAACTAACCATGCCGCCCTGCAGGTGAGCATAATAAAAGGTCTTTTTTATATATTACAGATCAGCCTGGTATCTTATAAACAGTATTTTAGAATGCTGTATATAAGAGCTTACTGGTGTTAGTCACAGCTTATAGGGGACAAATTTTCTTACAGGTTCCCTTTAAGCCAATTATCATAAGAACTAATATTTAGATATGACTTAATGGAAAAAGGTGACGGAGACTCCATCTGTTGGTTCCTCCGATACATTCACTCCATATATTTGGGAAATCATTTATATGATCATGTTTTCGTAGGTACCCAGATTAACTTTTTTCAAATAAATATTTCTTACCTTAACCTAAGTAAAAAAAATAATATATATATATATATATATATATATATATATAAAAAAAAAATTAAATCAAAATCTGAGAAAATGTTCTTAGGGTGCATGCCCATGATAAGTGTTAGCAGCATTTTGGATGCAATGTCTTTTCACTGTATCCAAAATGCTGCACTGTACAGTACAAGCACAGTGGATGGAATTTAGAGAAATCCCATGCCCCATGCCCACTGTGCTTCTTCTCTACTCTGCGTAAACCTGCAGTATGTCAATTTATTCTTGCAGAGATGTGAGTGTTCCAAGCGGGAGAACAGAGTGAAAATGCGCTGTCAGTGACCCGGACTGTGCACACGGACAGCGCATTCTCCTGCACAGTACACTAAATCTCCAGAAGAGAAATTACGCAATGTCCAGAACTCAAGGAAGCCTGGTCGTGGGCACAAACCCTGATGACCAAGCCTGGTACATTGTAGACAATTGTAGATGTGATAACTGAAAAACGTGTAGATTGATTCGATATCTCCATACTCACCAGCAGGAGTGATGATTGAAATCGACATAGATAACGTGTGCTGCAACATCTCATCATCAGTTTTTAAGTACTTAACAAGATTTGTTCTCGACAACACGGCAACTCCTTTTCCATCACTAATCTAATGGGAAAAAAATGGTCATTAAAAAAGAATTGGACTTTCAACAAACTTTGGATAAATTAATAGTACACACAAATGTAAGAAATTTTGTAATAAATGTTATTAGAGAATTGTGCTTCCTTCTCCACTTAAGGCTACTTTACACACTGCGATATCGGTCCCGATATCGCTAGTGTGGGTACCCGCCCCCATCTGTTGCGCGACACGGGCATATCGCTGCCCGTGCCGCACAACATCGCCCACAGCCGTCACACATACTTACCTGTCCGGCGACGTCGCTGTGACCGGCGAACCGCCTCCTTTCTAAGGGGGCGGTCCGTGCGGCGTCACAGCGACGTCACTGAAACGTCACTGAACCGCCGCCCAATAGCAGCGGAGGGGCGGAGATGAGCGGGACGTAACATCCCGCCCACCTCCTTCCTTCCGCATAGCGGCCGGGAGGCAGGTAAGGGTAGCTTCCTCGTTCCTGCGGCGTCACACGCAGTGATGTGTGCTGCCGCAGGAACGAGGAACAACCTCGTTACTGCTGCAGTAACGAGATTTGAGAATGGACCCCCATGTCGCCGATGAGCGATTTTGCACGTTTTTGCAACAATGCAAAATCGCTTATCGATGTCACACGCAACGGCATCGCTAATGCGGCCGGATGTGCGTCACGAATTCCGTGACCCCAACGACTCCGCATTAGCGATGTCGTAGCGTGTAAAGCCCGCTTTAGTTGTCTTCTTTTTCTCCTCCCTTTGCTTCTTGATCTCACCATCCATTCAAATAATACAGCTCAATGTTATCTTGTAGAGAGGATGGATTATCAGCTGACTGATGTCAGGATAAACAGCCTATTATACGGTATGGAGAGGGGAGCAGAGTTAGAAAAAAGGCAGAGAGAGACACAGACAGACTATGCTGAACTTTCACATCTATACCCATCTATACTGCTGTTTACTGTCCTCCATGCTTCTGTCTGTATGCTAACTTAATAACAATGCAAATAACAATTGATTTTTATGGAATCTACGGCGTACCGGAAAATCTGAAGAGCGCTGAGGATAAGCACCTCTGGCTCTGTCCACATGGCTAATTTGTAAATTTGCTATATCATCAGCCTTTGGCTGGAGCAGGGTGAATTCTGTGTCTCCCCCCTCTCCAATCTGATTGGAGCTAGCATCCATGTGACGCTATCCCTCCAATCAGATGTGGAGAGGGGGTGGCTGCCCGCCCTCTTCAAGATGTTCACGGACGCTGAAGATCAAGGTCACGGCCGGTCACCCGATCTGCTGCCATCCGGTAAGGTATTTGCTCCCCTCTGCTGTTTTCCACTCCCTTCCCCGACCTCCGTCGTCCGATTCAACCCCCCCCCACCGACCTCCGCTCCCTCCCACCTGCCCTGTAATCACTGTGCTGCTCCTGCCGCCGGCAATCGGGTCCCCCAGTGCTCACCCCCCCGGCCCCCAGTGCTCGCCCCCCCCCTGCTACCACCGGCGCCATGTCCGCTCCCAGCTGCTAAGCGGGAACACTAGAAAAAAATCTCACACTTACCGGTCTGCAGCCTCCCGGGACACGTGTGATCGGCTTCAGGACCTGCCGGTAATCAGCTGATGCAGTTATGCTACGGCATCAGCTGACAGTCTACGTCCAGCGGTGGGGCCGGCTTTTTACAGCCCAGCTGGTTTAAGCGATCAGGTGATGCTCTGAGGTGACTGCAGCAGCTGATTACCAGCGGCTCCTGGAGCGATCAGACGTGTCCCGGGATTTTGCAGACAGGTGAGTAGTTTTTTTTTTTTTGCACTGACGCATCTGTGGCGCCCTGGACAAGCCAGGACGTCACAGGTACTGCAACAACACACCCCACACCCTGATTAGGCACATCAGTCACACACACAAATCCTTGTTGCCTCCCTTCAGGGGCTGATGTCCACACCAGGTGGGGTGGAGCCAGGTGGTTGGCTCCACCCACCGAGGAGTTCACAGTCCTGGAGGCGGGAAAGGACAGAGAAGAGTGAGGGAGAGTGAAGTGGAAGGAGTGAAGTGGTAGTTGAGGAGCAGACTGACCGTGTCCGGGTACGTGGCCCGGGCACATACAGCAAGGTTGGCAGACGGTGGTGACCGTCTGCAGGAGAGGCCGATTGACGCATAACCGTAAGGACCGGGGACGGGCGGTGGCCCGCCGGTACCCAACCGGGGAGCGAAGAGAAGCCAGCACCATTCGGCAGGGCCTACGGACCCTGACCAGGCTAGGAGTCGCCGTTAAACCGGTCAAATCCATCAGCGACGGGAACCTCCGGGGTTTCCCAGCAGCAAAGACCCGACTGAAGGCAACCGCTCAACCGTGAAGGGAAATACAGCTACCGCCACAGCTAGAGTTCCCAGGGCCAGAGCCTGCGGGCAAAAAGGGGCTCCTCTGGCAAACACACCGCTGGGGAGCGGGCTACCGGTGGGAAGCCATCGGGGCCAAAAAACACATCACAGGTGCAGGGAGAGACAGTCACCGCCAACCTACCGGGAGTGACCACCGCAGCCGCCTGCGGGACCCGTCCATCCAGCCGTTTGTTTTACCAGAGACTCCGTGTACGTTATTGGCTGAGTAAGTACTACCGTGCCGTCTGGCACTGGGCTGCCCCCTGCGACCCTGCACCTCGCCAGACCCCGTCATCCACTTTCAAGTCACCATCACCGGGCCCCGGGACCACCAAAAAAACCCTACCCACGGAGGGGAGAGAAACATCTCGCCTGCTCCCTGTCATCGCTCCCGGGATCCCCGTCCAGAGCAGCGGTGGTGTCCCAACCTCACCACAACCGTGGGTGGCGTCACGGACTGACTTCCCAAACCCCAAAAACTATTCCCCTTTCACTCACGGGCGAGGAGCGCCGCTCGAGTCCCCGTATCCGGCCCACCGCTCGAGCCACCGAGCAGCAGCAACAGCAGCAGCTGAACCCGAGCCGCGAGCAGCGCACCCCCCGCCCGCAACACATCAGCTGATTGTATAAAAGCCGTTTATACAATCAGCTGATGTGTGATGTGATTCATGTCCTTTAACCTGACATCATCTGATCGCTTTGCCTTCCAGCAAACCGATCAGATGATATTGGATCCGGATTGGACAGCGCGGGACCCTTGACCCACGATTACTGCGGAGGGGGGTTCTTTATTTCAATAAAGATGGAGTCACTAATTGTGTTGTGTTTTATTTCTAATAAAAATATTTTCTCTGTCTTGTGTTTTTTTTTTATCTTTACAAGAAATACATGGTGGCCTTGTCTAATATTGGCGTGACACCATGAATTTCGGGCTTAGGGCCAGTTGATAATATACAGCTGGCCCTAACCCCTTATTACCCAGCGAGCCACCCAGCGCCTGGGCCGCTGGAAGAGTTGGATACAGCACCAGAATATGGCGCTTCTATGGAAGCGCCATTTTCTGGGGAGGCTATGGACTGCAATTCGCAGCCGGGGTGCCCAGAGAGCTTGGGCACTCTGTGCTGCGGATTCCAATCCCCAGTTGCCTAGTTGTACCTGGCTGGACACAAAATTTGTGCGAATCCCACGTCATTTTTTTTTCTTAAATTATTTCATGAAATTCATGAAATAATTAAAAAAAGGGCTTCCCTATATTTTTGGTTCTCAGCCAGGTACAAATAGGCAGCTGGGGGTTGGGGGCAGCCCGTACCTGCCTGCTGTACCTAGCTAGCATACAAAAATATGGCAAAGCCCACGTCATTTTTTTTTTTACATTTTACATACGTTTTTGGGCAAAAAACTCCTGCTTACAGTCTTGGCTGAAGGATGCTGAGCCTTGTAGTTCGGCAGCTGCTGTCTGCTCTCCTGCATACACTAGTGGATGAAGTATGCTGAGCCTTGTAGTTCTGCTCCCCCTACCTCTCTCTCCTGCTTGCACTAGTGGATGGAGTATGCTGAGCCTTGTAGTTCTGCCCCCTGCCTCTCCTGCATACACTAGTGGATGGAGTATGTTGAGCCTTGTAGTTCTGCACTCCCTGCCCCTCTATCCAGCATACAGTACCGTATGTAGTATGTAGTAAACTGTGCACAGGATCTCCCGGCAGCACGACAGCAACGACAGCACTCCCTCCCACTCCTCAAACTCGGCCTCCGACTGACCTCCCCACCCTCCTCCTCCATCTTGGTGGCTGCCGGCACCTAACAGCACCCCCCCCCCGCTCCTCGTCTCAGAGATGCGTACCAGCAAATATTTTTTTACAAAAAAAGCACTGGTCGGCATTAATTGGGAATTGGGGAAGTCATATTGGTCTGGTCTATATAGGAGAGCACTTCCTGCCCTGTGGGCACCAGTTGTAATTGTATATCCTTCAGTCTATGTTCCTTCCCTGTTTCCCTGAGCAAGACTTCTGTAGATAGGTTTTCAGGTTTTTTCCTTGCTTCCTGGTTTACACCTAGGGTGGTTGTTTTTTCTTGTTTTGCTTTGTATCTGTTTTCTTGCAGGTGAAGTTTTGTTTCTCTTGTATTGTGAGCATGGGGGTTTCCTATGTGCTAGCTGCCCTGCAGGAAAAGGGATTTTATCCCTGTCTAATTTTGTGTATTTTGTGTTCTTTTTGGTATTTTGTTCTCCCATTATTTACAGGAGTACCTGATATAGTGAGGGTGAGGTTCGACCTCCAGGGCCATTTTTGCTATCAGGAGTTTGGTATTTTTCTACAGGGATTTTGTACTGACCACAATCAGTTCCTTTCCTTTTCTTTCTATCAAGTTAGTTGGGCCTCTCCTTTGCTAAATCTATTTTTTTTATCTGAGTATTGTGTTTTTCTATATCACCGTAATCTTTGTATGTGGGGGGCTATCTACTCCTTTGGGAACTACTCTGAGGCAAGGTAGATTTCCTCATTTCATTCTGTGAGGCGTAGCTAGTTTCTCAGGTTGTGACGTGGAGTCTAGGTTTTTAGGAACGCTCCATGTCTACTTCTAGTGTGGTCTGATCGTTAGGGGATTGCGGTCAGCCCAGTTTCCAACTACTCCTGTTTTCTTGGTGTTTTTTTCACCAATGTCAGTTTTTTGTACTCTTCCATGGTTACCGGATCATAACAGATCCCACTAAAAATCTATTTTTCTGGCATTTTGTAGCGCCCGGTCCCAGCATGGCACCCCCTCATGTTCCCACTCTGATGCTTTGGTGGGGCACCATTCTCCTCACCGGTCTGTCAGGCCCATGCACCCTGTTCCCACTCCAGGGCCTGCCGCAGCCTCATCCTGCTTCCAGGCCGCACACAGGTCTCCTGGGAGTGCCCATAGGGTGCACTTGTGGCCACCCCCCCCCTTTCTTACAGGGCTGGCATAATATTACTGGGAAGTGACCCTTGAGGTCAGCAATCACCCTGAATGTATTTAAGGTACTCTTCCCTTAAGGGAGGTGCCCGAGTAAGGTTGCCTTTCCGTAGTGCGCTGCCAGTTCTCAGGTCCCATACCTGTTACTGAGTCTAGTCCTGCATCTCGTGTCTTAGTACCAGTTACCAGTACCCACTAATCTTTGTCTCTTCTTAGAGCCAGTTGCCACTTATGAGCCATGAGTCACTACCTTTATGATGCCATGTCTGAGCCACAACCTCCGTGGTGCCACGTCCAGGATACCATGCCCTGTTGCCACATCTGTGATTGTTAATCCGTACCCTAATGCGGGCATCACACGGTACGATATATCGGGCGATATGTCGTTGGAGCCACGTTGGCAGTGATGCACATTCGGCATTGTCTGATATATCGTAGCGTGTGACAGCTACGTGCGACGGTGAACGAGCAGAAATATTCACCTTCTCGGTCATCGTTGAGACGTCGCTCAGTTTAAAAAAATCGTCTGTCCGCTTGTTCATCGTTCCCGTGGCAGCACACGTCGCTCCGTGTGACACCACGGGAACGACGAAGATAGCATACTTGCGTCCCGCCGGCAATGAGGAAGGAAGGAGGTGAGCGGGAAGTTTACGTCCTGCTCATCTCCGCCCCTCCGCTTCTATTGGCCGGCTACCGTGTGACGTCGCTGTGACGCCGAATGTCCCTGCAGGAAGTGGATGTTCGCCGCCCACAGCGACGTCGCCCGTGAGGTAAGTGCGTGTGACGGGGGTTAACGACTTTGTAAGACACAGGCAACTAATTGCCCGTGATGCACAAATGACGGGGGCGGGTACGATCGCTCGTGTGATTGCACGATAGATCGTACCGTGTGACGCCCGCATTACATCTGTGCACATCCGTACTGGACTTCAGAGACTCTTCAGTCCACAAGAGCTGATACCACTGGTCCTGGCCATCGTATATTTTGGCCCCCTGGGGTTGCGCCTGACAGTCACTGAATAGGGGTTAGCTCACAGCTAGCTCCTCCAGGGAAGTCTGGTGTATGGTCCAGTGGGTCCATTCCCAAATGTGTTAAAACACATTTATATGAACCTTGGTCCCAAGGAACAATGTAGATACTGTTACATAAATTTAAAGTGAAATCAGTGTTGTGTCTGCCACAACCCATTAAGGTGGGAGTTATTGCTTTCTTCAATTTGAAGTATTTGTCAGTTAAGACCTTGTTGTACTTTTAATTTTGCCATTCTCCCTGTTCAAACTAAAGAAGGAAGATCAAGAATACCTCTGTCTACTGTGCTGTGTATGGGAGACATGATAGCAGCTAGTGTCCTCCCACCAGCTCAGAGACAATTGTTAATTAAGAGATATTGCTTAAGGGAAAACTGATGAAAGTGCAGGATACACGTTATATACAAGTTAAAGGCCAGGAACGGTGCTATTCCTCATGTACACATGTGGACATGGAATGTTATACTGCAAAGTTACATAAAATTATTGCTTAGTTAAAAAAAAAAGAAAAATGGTTTTCAGAGACAGACCGAACTGTAAAAGCATCAGAATTTCAGAATCAGAATATTATTTTATGATAAAAAAAATAAAAATAAACACATTCCTGATTAAATAAAACATATATAATTTTCCTACCAGAATCCGTCTGAAAGTGTCTGGTAGACTTGTCTTTTCACCATTTTTCTTGACTCCAAATATTACATAGGCCATGCCATTTACAGGATCCCCATGAAGAAACCTGACAATGAAGAGAAAGGTGTAGAAATATCATTGATAGTATAACATGTAGCGTTGTCAGATGTAGCAGCCAATGGAAATATCAATCATAACTAGAACATTTTAGCCCCTGTAGGATAAAAATTCAGATATCACTAATCAGAAGGCCTCTGTCAAGCTACCACTCAGGGACCCAGGTTGGAAAAGAACTCCTGAGTATGGTTTGACAGAAGCTGACTAGAGGTAACTAACAAAAGAGCAGGGATAGTTGAGCAGTCAGGGTCTATACCAGGATGTCACGTCTGTACTGAGGAGTAAACTAGCCAAAGTCAAAGAACAGAGCAGAGAACAAATAAGCACAGGGGAGGACGTGGGGAACACGGGACAGGACAGGAGACCGGAGGACAGGGAGGTACAGAGGAAAAGCCGGGTAGGAGGAACAGAGGTATGGACAGGCAGGAGGAACGGAGATCAGAACAGGCTGGGGAAATGGAGGTCAGGTCGGGAGGACAGAGGTCAGGTCAGGTCGGGCAGGAGGAACGGAGGTCATGTCGGGTAAGGGGAACGGAGGTCAGGATAAAGTACTGGGTAGCAGGACATGAAACAGAAAATTTCTCACAGGAACAGAGCACACAGCAGAGGCAGAAATATCACTGGCAGTGTCCTGGAGACAGCAGCACTAAGATATGGTGGTGTGACCCCCGGAACGAGGCCAGAATGACCAGGCCCCTCCCAACAGACCTAAACCTCAAAGGCAGGATACATTCATCGGCTCAGGAACGGCAGAGCCATGCATGAATCATGACAGCCTCAAAGTCATTTAGTCAGTTCAATAGTTGAGAAGGAGTGTTCATAGGAATCCTCGTTCCCAATTAAAGGCCTTTCTAAGTAGACCAGCCGTCACCAAGGAGCAAGTCATGGTCCACCTGTCTAAATGGGCATTTTAACTAGCTAGAGACATGAAATGGCTGTTCACCCTCAAGTCCACCATTTAGATTTATGTTTGAGTAATTTGAGCATACCACCGATGCTGTTTATTTTGGGGGCCAAAAAGAATTTGATATGCAACAAAAGTTCATACTATTGGACTTTTTTCCTTAACAATGGCTGTATGGCTTTTCTAAATAAACAATATCTATATATGTTCTAAATATATTGTATATACTCTGTTGACTTACAGAGAAATAGATTATGAATTGGTAGAAGATGGGGCTTCGGCTGAAATGATGTCCAGACTTACCACTGGTCTTCTGACCCAGAAGCAAAATTTTCATAAACAAATATATGGCTGCTGAGTCACATTCAGGAGACCTGTGCCCGATACAAAAATCAGATCTGTATTTCTATTGTGATTAGAGTTGAGCTTGTAACTAACTATTCGTACTCGCTATACTCATAACGAGTACTGTCTACTACTCACATATTCATGCAATGCAAGTCAATGGGGAATACTCGCAACGTAACGAGTAACCGGAATCCTGCACTATTCGCTACGCACACAAATAGTACAACATTCGGGTTACTCGTTACTTTGCCAGTTTTTCCCCATTGACTTGCAATGCACACGCTATTCGGGACGAATACACGAGTAGTAGACAGTACTCGTTACGAGTATAGCGAGTACGAATAGTTAATTACTCACTCAAGACTAATTGTGAGTAGTGATGAGTGGGCACTAAAGTGCCCGAGGACTCATTACTTGAATTGAGCAGGTCCAATGCTCAGAGGGGTTCAATTCGTCTAACAGATATAATGAATGTCTATGGGGAACTTGAGCATTTTTCCAGCAGATTCCCCCGGGAGGGCTGAGGAGGCCAGAAAATCGCTGAAATGGATGAAAACCGCACTCCGATGGAATGGGAACAGCTTGGGGAAGATGACTTGACACATCTCTGATTCTCATGTCGCTGCTGGGAAATTAAAAAATAAATTAATTTAAAAAAAAGCGTGGCGCAGAATGTAAGCCTGCAAGGACAGACCCTTCTCCCCTCTGTTCCAGTCTCTCATTGTTAAGGGTGCTTTACACGCTGCGACATCGCTAGTGATCTCGTTAGCGATGTGACACGCCAGATCGCAGATGCGATCTGCCGAGATCGCACATAGGTCGTTTTTATAGCGCCGGTCACATGCGCTATCTCGGCAGATCGCATCTGCGATCTGGCGTGTCACATCGCTAACGAGATCGCTAGCGATGTCGCAGCGTGTAAAGCACCCTTTAGTTTAATCCATGTAAATTCTATTTATATTGTGTTTGTAACCCTTTTAACATGTACAGCATCTTGGAACCAATGGTGCTCAAACAACAGATAATAAAAATGATATAATATTAATATCAACAATAACACGTTAGATATATATTGATCGTGAAATGACCACTAGCACATGTAAGGTCATATGACGTCACAAGGCGCACCATGACCTCCTTCATGCATATGCAGAATCGCCCCAGGCTAAACAGAGCCGGACATCCCAACCTAGTGTGAATGGACCTAAGGATTCCGCGCTCACTGTGACTGGTCATAGTGATGAGTAGAGGGGCTGGTGAGGGGAGTGGTATGGTAAGTTTGCTATTTTTACCCCTTTTATGGCCCTTTTGGGTTCACCGAATCTTTAAGACACTTAACATGATATACAGTCTGGTTCACTCATGATACACGCAGTTTATTTGTGTGGGAGTTGGGACGGAGAACTTCTTACCCTTCTATGCACTGATGTCTCCTGATGAGTCTTTGCTGATGGAATTAGGGAAATCTTAGGGGTTCAGTAATAGGGTAACTGTGCTCTGACCTTCTAAGGGCAGAAACTTGTGAGGTGACAGGCTTCAACGAGATTCCTAGAGATGCATAGGGCCAGTGACGTCATAAACACCTGAGCACCCATGTGAAGGAGATGCCGATCCATCCCACACCCTACTAATCCGGTGAGAATGTTCCATACTTCTTACATGTATTGCCAATGGGAACTATTGGGGTCGCATGGCTTGTTGACCATTGTCAATAGGATTTTGAGTTAATTATATTGCGTTTTTCTATTTATTTACTTATACCCATAGGACCACTGTCTATTCTGGGATTTGAAAAAACACTAATTATGTTTTATGTTTTGCTGGGTTTTTTTATTGCATCAGTGGCGTCTATGAGTAGGCCAATACTACTTGTTAAGGGTGCTTTACACCAGAAGATCTATCGTGCGATAGATCGTCGGGGTCACGGTTTTTGTGACGCACATAGGGCATCGCTTGCGACGTCGGCCTGTGTGACACCTCCTAGCGACGCAGTATCGCTCACAAATCGTGAGTCGTGTACTGGTCACTAGGTTTCATAATATCGTTTAATTTAATTGTTCATCGTTCCCGGGGTAGCACACGCCGCTCCATGTGACACCCCGGGAACAATGAACATCGCTTACCTGCGACCCGCGCTCCCGCCGGCAATGCTGAAGGATGAAGGTGGGCGGGATGTTTACATCCCGCTCATCTCCGCCCCTCCGCTTCTATTGGCCAGCGGCCGTGTGACGTCGCTGTAACGCCGAACGTCCCTCCCACTCTAGGAAGTGGACGTTCGCCGCCCACTGCGAGGTCGCACGGGAGGTAAGTACGTGTGACGGGGGCTACCGACTTTGTGCGCCATGGGCAGCGATTTGCCCGTGATGCAAAAAGGACGGGGGCGGGTACGATCGATTGTGAAATCGCACAATCGGTCGTACCGTGTAAAGCAGCCTTTAGTGTATGGCCAATTTTTGATCAATTGATCATTTGGTGATTTAACCCAGTGGGGCTTATGGTTACTTACCTATCTTTATGGGGTTTTAATAACTTTTAAATAAAGGTTATATTTTAGCTTCTTATTTTTGCTTTTTTTTCAGAACTAATTGATAAGTGGCCCTTTTCTAATATTCCCCCTGCTCCTTTATACATATTTTGTAAGATACCAAATATTTTGTTTGTGTTTTTTTAAAAAGATCATTTTAAATTTTTATCTTATATTTTATTTTATTTTTTTTCATTTATATAATTTTTTAGTCCCATTAGGTGTCTTTAACCTGTAATATTTGGTTTGATAGTACTATATACGGGATATTTCAACTTTCAGGCAAAAACTGGAATGTTTGAAGTGTGTTGTATGTTCGCCATCATACTGTTTTGTATAAATATATTTTGCAAACTAAGTGTGATTTATTAATATGAAGAGTGCTACAATGCTTATTCACAACCATTACATGTGAGATATGGAGTCATAGATTTTTTTTTTTCTTTGGTTATGTGTTGTAATAAAATTGCATTTTGCTCTTTTTGTTTCTTTCCCCTTAATAAAATACAATCAGACTCTCCTATTTTCCATTCACGACAATCTTGTACTTACTTTGCTTCAATATTCACGGAAAATTCAGCATCATCAACATAAAAATATTTCTTCTCTGGAATTAGTGTAATGTCATAAGAGGGTGGAACTATATAAGAAAAAAGCAGAGATTGTTAGAAATACTGAAAGAACCAACTATAGACTTCTATTATCCCGTAGTAACATTCTCTTACCAAATTCCTTCACCCCAAAGTTTGTGGAGTAAATTTGCACTGAAGAGTCTTCATATTTTGCTGATATGGTCCAAACACCCAAACTACAGGGACAATAAAATATGGCAGTATATTGTATGAGAACAGTATGGCAACATTTATTCTTATTTCATAGACCAAAAGTGAAGAACAGAAGAAGCCGTGTTCGAACTAGATTTTTGATTGATTGCTACAGAATTATAATCTTGTAGTTCTGATACCTTTTAATGGCTAACTAAAATAAATGATGTTACAAAGCAAGCTTTCGAGACTCCTTAGGTCTCTTCATCAGGCATGGTATGACAAAATATCTGAAGAGACACAAATATATATGTGACGCCCTGGACTAGCCAGGTAGTCACAGGTAGGCCCTTGCACAACACCCATCCCCTAATAAGGTGACACCAGCCAACCTACAAAACCCTAGTCACCTCCCTCTGGGTTTGATGTTCACACCAGGGGGCGTGCCCAGGCGGTTGGACATGCCCACCAAGAAGTTCACAGGCCCAGAGGTGGGAAAAACAAGCAGATCAGTTTGTGGTTGTGAAGGAGAGGAGTTTGAGGATAGGAGGAGAGCAGTTGTGACAGTGGAAGTGAGAGGAGTAAATCTGTTTAGTGTCCTGGGTCGGAGCCCGGGCACTTTGGCTAGGAGGCAGACGGTGGTGGCCGTCTACAGGAGCTGGGAAGATAGCCGGTAGATAGTAGGTAACCGGGACAGGGTAGTGGCACACCGGTACCAAACCGGGGAACCGACTGGAAACCGGAGCACACGTGGGAGTACTCAGACCCTGACACGCGGTCCCGAAACTACCGGACCCCGTTAATTAACTGATTCAGGTCTGGACTTTAGGTCCTTTCCCACCCAAGTCCCGACTGAAAGCAACAGCCCACCGATTCCAGATAATGGCCACCGCTCAGGCCAAGAGATCCAAAGGGCCAGCGTCTGCGGGCAAACGGACTCTCCCGACACATAACGCCGGGGAGCGGACTCCCGTTGCTGAAGCACGGGCTGTCCACAGCTACAGAAGGTGCATTAGAAAGGAGGACACCACCAACCCGTTTGGGGGACCAGAAGCAGCTGGCTGCGGGCACCGACCACCATCTTTTTGGTTTACCAGAGATTCCCGTGTATCTGTCAGGGTGAGTACCACTGTGCCCTCGGGCCACGCACCGCCCTGCCGAGCATCGACATCGCATTCACCAAATCGGGTGCCGGGGCCACCACCCCTGCCCACGGAGGGGTTAACACCAAAAGCTGCACCAACATCTTCTCCGGGGTGCCTAGTAAACAGCAGCGGTGGTGCTCACCTTCACCACAACCCGTGGGTGGCGTCACGAACAAAACCAAACAAATCTCAGCCTCGGCCGTGACCCACAATCCTCCCCCCCCCCGTCAAGGCGCCAGCCGTCTTGCAGAGCAAAGTAAACAATAGGATAAAGAGTTGCACACCAGTCACAATGTATAGGGGAATAATGAAAAGCATAACTGCTAAATGAATACTAGACTGAAAAATACAATGGACTATCTGAAATAAGTGAAAAACATGAAAATGGTATCTGCATAACTGCTATGAAAAATAGAAATGAGAGATATTTAGCCATTGTATTGATCAATGCAAAGGAGCCCCAAAACCAAACGCCAAGGTAATCTCTATTTTTGGGGTCCCTAACCTATGTGTAACCTCACCTGCAGTTAAAAAACTTGCTCTGTATGGGAAGCAAGGGACCAAGCTATATATGTGTGAAATAAGAGACATGGCTATGGGTGGGGCAGGGTTCTCAGACAAAAAGTGCATACTAACTAAAGAATGTATGTCTGGAACACCAATGGTGTGAACAGGGTGCAAGACTCAAAAATATACAACTAAACAATAGGATAAAGAGTTGCACACCAGTCACAATGTATAGGGGAATAATGAAAAGCATAACTGCTATATGAATACTAGACTGAAAAATACAATGGACTATCTGAAATAAGTGAAAAACATGAAAATGGTATCTGCATAACTGCTATGAAAAATAGAAATGAGAGATATTTAGCCATTGTATTGATCAATGCAAAGGAGCCCCAAAACCAAACGCCAAGGTAATCTCTATTTTTGGGGTCCCTAACCTATGTGTAACCTCACCTGCAGTTAAAAAACTTGCTCTGTATGGGAAGCAAGGGACCAAGCTATATATGTGTGAAATAAGAGACATGGCTATGGGTGGGGCAGGGTTCTCAGACAAAAAGTGCATACTAACTAAAGAATGTATGTCTGGAACACCAATGGTGTGAACAGGGTGCAAGACTCAAAAATATACAACTAAACAATAGGATAAAGAGTTGCACACCAGTCACAATGTATAGGGGAATAATGAATAGCATAACTGCTATATGAATACTAGACTGAAAAATACAATGGACTATCTGAAATAAGTGAAAAACATGAAAATGGTATCTGCATAACTGCTATGAAAAATAGAAATGAGAGATATTTAGCCATTGTATTGATCAATGCAAAGGAGCCCCAAAACCAAACGCCAAGGTAATCTCTATTTTTGGGGTCCCTAACCTATGTGTAACCTCACCTGCAGTTAAAAAACTTGCTCTGTATGGGAAGCAAGGGACCAAGCTATATATGTGTGAAATAAGAGACATGGCTATGGGTGGGGCAGGGTTCTCAGACAAAAAGTGCATACTAACTAAAGAATGTATGTCTGGAACACCAATGGTGTGAACAGGGTGCAAGACTCAAAAATATACAACTAAACAATAGGATAAAGAGTTGCACACCA